>NW_005842486.1:180311-215117 GCF_000455745.1 Alligator sinensis | reverse complement strand
TTTTTTGTGGAAAAAAAGATTTCTCAGCTGCAGCCTAATATTTCTTGGGAAAACAAACAAGACTTTCTTACTTATCTTACCTAGGATGCTCACATAATCATGTATCTTTGGTGTGCAAGACACAGGTTAATATCCCTGTCTGGGTCTGATTTAAAAATTAAGAACATGGGCATCTGTTCTCAAATCAGAGGGATCTTGCCTATATTGCAGTGGATGTCTCAGTGTTTCTTGTTGGGGCTATAAATATCAACTAGAGTTGGGACTTGAACCTTAATTTCCCCACACTGTAGGTGAATGCCCTAGTCAATAGGCTATTTTAGAGTTGGCAGCTCTTCTGAAAAAAATCTGACAGATTTTAGCTCCATACCAATGCAAAATAGGAAATATTTTCTGAGAACCTGAAAACAGAAATTGAAAATCATTTCCCAGCTGGCTCTCTCAATAAACTAGTAAGACCATTAGGGTACCTACAATATATCATACACAGCTTAGAACTATTTCAAATGAAACATTTCAATGCAACTGAGGCATCTAAATCTATACCTGGGCCATATCCACATGAGTGCAGACATGTTGTTCCCTGGGGACAAGCAGCAGTGGCACACCTTATGCCACTGCTACTTGTCCCCAGGAAACACCTGTGCCCTACGCCCTTTGGTGTGCAGCAGGCTACCCCAGGCAGGATAGGGGAGGTGGACCAGCAACTGTGCTAGCCCCCGGAAGCTTTACCTGGAGTCCTGGGGGCTGGGGAAGCTGCAGCCATTGTGCCTTTTCAGCTTGGAGTCTGGCCAGCAGTTGGAATATGTCTCCAGTGGGATAGACTCTGGTTTTGGGCAGCAAGTGCACTGCCCCACTTTTTCCCCACACAAGTTTTTTTGATCCCAGGTCTCCTGGGGTAAGCCCCCCTCAACCTCCCACCCCTGCAAGATAGTAGCATGGAAAATGCCTAAATGACCAGAGTGTGGCTCCACAGATAGGTCTGTAGCACCACATGCTGCACAGAAGCACCTGTCTGGATGCAGCCATGGGGTGTGTCCCCATGAGTGGGAATGTGAATTTCCCCAGAGAAAAATAGCAGTGACACATATTTGTGCCATTGGTACTTGTTTCCAGGGAATGCCCTTGCATACATGCTCTGGTGCATAGCAAGTTGACCCAGGTCGGGTAGGGGAAGCTGGGGCCAGCTACTGTGCTGGCCTCAGCAGCATTACCTGGGTCTTGGGGGGCTCCTTGGGCTGCAGCAGCAGCGATCTGGGTGCACAGAGCCTGGCCAGCAGCCAAAGCATGGCTGTGGTTGGCCAGGCTGTTTTTGGGTAGTACATGCTGCTGCCACATGCACCAACCTGCTTTTTGGGGGGAGGGGGCATTTTTTTTGACACCGGGAGAACCTGGTTTAAAAAAAAAAAATGCCATTCTGCAAATCAGCAGCACGTCAAATGCCTGCATATGTATACAGCATGTGTGGTTTGCATCACCACAAACTGCACATGTGAGCTCATCTTGACACACCCCTGGGATCCAAAAGAAACCCATTGAGCTATTAACAGTCTCAGATCAAGGTTCAGAACCAGGTCTGTCCACTTATGGATTGAGGAGCTTCTACAGGAGAAGTAGAAATTTCCCCCACACCACAAGACTGTATAGCCTAGTAGTTAAGGCAGGGGTGGGAAGTTGTTTCAGGTGGAGTGCCACTTACACAGTTTTGGCAAGCTGTTGAAGACTGCATGGGTAGCTTCACCCCTTGACAAGTGCCAGCCTCCTGATTGCCATCTTGTGACTGGAAGTCCCGCCCCCTAATCCTGGTCCAGGGATGCAGCTGAGAGCCACATTGTACTGCAGCAGTGGGGGCGGGGGGGCAGGAAGGCAGGGAAATGGCTGGGTTGGGGCAGGGCTGGGATGCTGCATCCTGCAGAGGGCTCCCCCTGGGTCCTACTGTCCCTGGATCCTGTCATCATTGAGAGGTAGCCAGGAGCAGATAACTATTTTCTAAATTTTTTTAGGCCCTGCACTCCAGATAGAATGGCCTGGTGGGACAGATCCGGCCTGTGGGCTGTATTTTGCCCACCCCTTGGTTAAGGCATTCATTCTCTTAAGTGATGGAGGTTTGGATCTTCTCAAGCAAAAGAGGGAACTGAATTTTGATTTGCACACCCTTGGATGAGTTCTTAATAGGCCATAATATACAAGATGATGTGAAAAATCACCACCTCCAGATGCATTTTAAGAGAGAGGAATAACCTCTGCTCCATTTAAAGACTGAAACACCTTTGTCTAGGAAGTGTCCTAGGCTACAAATCCTAAATCAAGATAAGTCGTTGGAGGTAGGCACCAACCTTTTCAGACAGTTCTGTCTTTAGCATATCACACGAAGACAATCTGAAAACCATGCAAAAATATTAGGTTTTTCCTTCTGTACTCGTTCTGAAAATTAAAATTCTACTTTTTTGATGAAGTGTTGATAGGTATAAAGTCAGAATTATCCTTAAGCTTCTGTGCCAATTTGGGTGAATGAGGACATTTAAGTAACAATTAATGAACGCTCCTTTTGACATGCCAGAATATGAGATTTTAAAACTGCTTCCAACAAGACTACAAGCTTCATGTCCCTATTGACAAGTAAACACTTTAAAGCATCAAAACATGAACAACATATCCAATACCTTTGCTATATTGGAAAATAGCCATACTTCACCATCAAATTATAATACTTATCACTTATAAATCTGTGAAATTTGACTACCTAGTACACCCCAAGTAGAAAAAGGTCTTTGGAGGGCTTCTGCATTGTCAAGAAGAGGCTACATTATTTCACTTTCAATCTGTTGAGCCATCTAGCTCCTTCATACAAGTTACATTCTGAATACCTGATGATGGAAGAAGTTCATCCTTGTGTATAGAGGAGTTCTCAGATGCTCACAAAACAATACAGAAATTAGGGCTGTGTGACATTTCGGCAGCCGTTTCATTTCAGAGGTGTTTTGGGTCATTTTGGCACCTGAAATACTGAATCTAAATTAAAAGAAGGCTTTGAAACTTCTCCAAAATGAAATGAGGCATCCAAAATTTTTCAGAAATGTTTTGGAAAATTTCAGATTTTCAGAGCTGGGCTTTCAGAGAAACAGCTGTACACTGCTGCCCTGCCACATGACTCAGCTCTGCAGGGAGCAGAGCTCCACTTTGGGGGTCTCTTCACCACCACTACCTGCCCTGCACTACTCTGGTGCCATTGGGGGATGTATGGAGCAGGCAGTAGCAGCAAGGAGACCCTGATACAGATCTCTGCTTCCTGCAGAGCCAGGTCACATGGCAAGGCAATGCTGGTCCCTGCCATGTGACCTGCCTTCACAGGGAGCAGAGATCTGGGAAAGTGTGGGGTGGACAGTGGCATCAAGGAGACACTGGTATGCATTTCCGCTCACCAAACAGCCAGGTTGTGTGGCAGGATTCTGATCTGGCCTTATTACACAAATATTGTTTGGATATAGTCCTTGAAAATAGATCCACAGTTCCTTCTAAGTCTGACTATTTTCCTTCTACCTAACTTAAAGTATGTAAGAGAGAATCTTGACTTTATAAAACCTTTATTATAAAAAAAAAAAGTTTTAAAAAATGAATGTGCAAAGAGAAGAAAATAAAATAGATTCACATTTTTCACATCCTACTTACAGATTCACTTATTTTCCTTATAAAATAACCATTATGGTGGTGGGGGCGGGGGGGAGGGAGGTAAAGAAGAGAGAAACAGAGTAAAACACACATATTATAAGTTATCAGAAGCTATTTAGTTGCAAAATTAGTCTCTTTTCCTCCATGCTTGTCTTTACCAAAGGAAGAATTTATGTTCTAACCAAATAATCTCAAAAGTCTGATGATGAACATAAGGGAGTATTGTATATGGACATTTATTGTGATCCACCTATCATGTTATTTCTAGATGTAGAAGATAAAATTGTTCATGGATAAGTGGTAGAATAAAAAATAGTTACTAGCCTGAGGATTCTATCATCAGTGCCACCTCAGATTTCAAAGAACACACATACTTCATTAATTTGTTACATTTCAACAAAGTTTAATGTAATTTTAGTTTAGTTTCCCAAATACAATAGCACTTGAAGTTGATATGAAGCCAATCTTGTTGAAGAGACAAAAATGGTATTAAAAAAAAGGCAAGATACCATGGACTTCCTCAGTGGAATCCAGACTATCATGCACCTTACCAAGAAGGACATACTTGCAACCATGGATATCACTAGCCTGTACACTAACATCCTACAGCATGAAGATATAGCTTCCAACCTGAAATACCTATAAGGACATGGAATACACTCAGATTTGCAACATGTTGCACAAATTATTCACTTGATCCTCACTCACCACTTCACTTTCAAAAATTGACACTTCCTCCAAACAATGGGCACAGCTACAGACATAAATATGGCCCCTCAATATGCTATCTTCTTCATGAACTACCCGAAGGAGGAATTTCTAGAGAACTGCACCAGTAAAAAAATAAATGTATTTTGAAAGAACCACCAAAAAACCCGACAGTAACCTACTACAGAATTAAAAAAGAAAAAAACCCACCCTGTCATCAGACATCCATGGTGGTCACCTACTATCACCCCACACTGGAACCAATTAAAGAAATCATCAAATCACTACAGCCCATAATCAATAAAAATCAGACCTTGAGAGAAATATGCCTAGCCCCTCCACTCCTGAGATTTTAAACAATCCCCTAATCTTTCTCAAATTATCATCAGAAACAAACTCCCCAGGGCTCCATATACATCACATGGAACAGAGCTTTGCCTAAGCAAATAGATGCTTACCTGTCAACAATCAACTTCCTCCACAATAAACCCATCAGAATCCATGGATCCTATACATGCCTTTCCCAAAATATGATCTATCTGATCCAATGCACCAAATGCCATCACGTCAACTATGTGGGTGAAACTATAGCATTTGTGCATCAGAATGAACTCTCACAGAAAAAAAATATAAGGGACAGAGACACACACATGTTAATAGAAGCACATTTTTTCAGTCATTAAAAACAGCCAATCCCTTTCTGACCTCACTATTCTCGTTCTCAAGCAAAATCTTCCAAACGTCTTTAAAAAATGAGTTTGGGACCAAAAAAGTATGAGCTGCTTGGATACTAGGAACTGAAGACTGAACACCAAGATTGTTTTTATGATACACTACAATCTACCTGATTACTGAAACTCTTCCTACACACAGTAGATATTAATGACTCTCTTCTCTTTTGATAGGTCTTGATCTCCCAATAATCAAGCATCTTTTCTTTTGCTAACTCTAGTACCCCTAAGAATTCCCCCCCACCACCAGCTGACAGTTCTATTCTCTGTTCTTAACTTTTGCTGTGTTTTGCTGTTTTCTTGCCTCCTCAGACCTAATGAAGAATACTTGCATTCAAAAACTTATGTAACTTTATTCATCTACATTTATTCCAAACATGAAAGTTGGTCCAATAAAATCTATGAGCCCCCAAAATTCCTAGCCTCTTGCATAATTCCTGGACTATCACAGTTACAACATAATTATAACACTACCATTTAAAAAAATACAATCATTCTTTGGTTTTCCTCCCAACCCTGTGACTTCACAGTAACATTGTATGCTACTTGCTTGGCAAAAGCCATGTACCTGAATAACCATGAAATCCAAACCATCCTCAGTCCAGTAGTACAGTTCCAATAAGCAAGGAATGAGCCACATTTGGCAGTGAGGAATGTGTTTGAACTGAACCCAGTGCTCTGCTTTTTTAAAATCCATTAACAGTCTTATGTATTCAAAGTTATTTTACAACTTAAAAAAAAAGAAACAAAACCCAAAGCAATAATTAACAAGACTAAGGAGGTTTCCATTCTGCTTTAGATGGCTTTCTATGCAATTCTGAATTTACTTTTTCTGTGTCTGGAGCATTTCTAATGTTCCCTCCTGGAAATCATTTATCAGCTTAATGAACACATTCAAGGAAGAATAACCATAGGGGTGGAGGACTGATGATAAGAATCTTTTGTTACTCACATAGTATAACTACTCATCTTTCAGTAAATCTGACAGACTCAAAACATTAAATTAACTGAAATGAAAACCTCATTTTGAACTGTGCTTTCCCATACATACCAAACAGCCTGTGAAATGCCTCAGATTTTATGTACAAACCCATTAAACACTGAAGAAAAAAGTACAGCAAATGCATGGTTGAATATATGCTCACAAGAAGCTTCCATACTCCGTTAACTACATAGCTGAATTGATCTACAGGGTATGAAGCAAAGCACTGAGCATACTAAATGGCATGGCATGGCATAAATGGCATGGCATAAATGGCATAAATGGCATGGCATAAATGGACATGGAAGTACTGTATATACCAAATAAAATAGGAAGATCTGAATGAACCTTAGCAATGAAATCATTTGGGCATCTAGTTTCTGTCCATATAAACCCATGAATGCTAAACTACTCACAAATGACTGCTCATTGATAGTCAATTGATATTTAAAGGAAAGGTGTTTCAATATAGACAATTGGCTGATACTAAGCTTTTCACTCTGTGCTTTGTATTTAGAAGATTGCATACAGGTCAGCCATGAATCAATTACTTGTTTCATTCAAATATTACAGTCCTCTAAAAAATGGAATATGCTAGCATACTTCTAATTCAAGCCTAAAATAAGCTTATATATTCTCTTTTGAGAAGCACTGTGCACAACTATCTAAAAGTCAGCAGGAGGAGGTTAATACCAGTGAACTAGAATAAAACTAAATGTCATTACATCTTACTTTTCTGTAAAACCTTCTAAGTAGATAAGACATGTTCAGAATGCTGTAAAATGTGCCCTTTGCTTACAAGAAAAAGGTCAGTTCTGTGTTAACAAATTGTAATAAGTTAGTCATAAATGATCATATCAGCAACTGAAATAGAGTACCTTACACATGCTTTAAATATTTTACAACTGCTTTAGTCACACAGAGAGGTCTTTTTTTGCATATTGTGGCATACTCTGAGTATGAGAACAAAATCAATAACAAAATGGAAACATTTAGTAAGAAAACTAACACAAAACAATGAAAAAGTAAAAGCCATCTATTTCATTACTTTGGAATTTGTCCTATAAACCACACAGAAGCCTGCCTCTGGTATAAAAGACTGATTCAACAAATGCCCAAATGTACTCAGGGTAATCTTGCCCAACCTGTTTACATTTAAGGCAATACCTCCAGGTAACAGACTTAACTTTTAAGTGCATAATCTCCAATTTAGAAATGTAGCGTATGGAAGTAGTGTAACACCCAACTGGATTAAATAAATAAAAAAATAAAAAAAATAAAATTAAATAAAATTAAAAAGACTGATGCAGTGAACAGTGTGTATAAAAGTTATGTTTTTACACAAACTCAAGTACTGGGTATTTTCATTCTACAAAAGATAAATCAATGCCTTTAAGAGTGAGCAAGCAAGCAAAAAAGAGGCATTTACTGATATAATTCTAGCCATAATGTCATGAGATTTTTTCTGTGCATTCTGCCAAGACATAAATATTTTACACTTATATTTTCCATTTCCCTGATCCAACGGGGTGCTATTCAGCTAGATTTTATCAAATAAATAAAGCCAGTTATTCACATTAGAAAACTTTAGAAAAAAAAATGCTAATGACTTTTCTATAGAAGTTATTTGCTACCTGCTTTTATTAGTTTTGAATCCAGGGTTTTGAGATACCTGTTATCAATGATAATATAATTCTACTAAATGCCTAGAAATAGTCCATGTCACTTGTTAATACAAATATTCTTTTTTCTTTTGAAGCCTTCTTGGCTTGTACCGTATCCACAAATTATTGACAAGGTTAAAATTAAAACACATAGTTGGCATGATTAATGCTGCCATGTTGTTTACAGTCACTATCTACAGAAGGGCCACTAGGGTGACTGTGGATATTTAGCATGCAAACCCTACCAGTAAAAGCAAACAGAGAACAATTTATGGGTAAATGCTCAATATGCAGAAAAATTGTGCTGTAAATTAAATGCATGCGGGTGAAAATCAAGACAAAATCTGACTCACTATCTAGTTACTCTTGTGCCTTCTGTCAGATTTTTGGTCCCTAATCAAATCTTTTATTTGTTCAGAGCTAAAAAGATTCAAATCTTTGGGGGAAAATCCTGGGTTGAGTCAAGTCAATGACAAAACTACCCTGAAGTTGCAAGGTTGACACTTTTCACAAATGTTAATATTCATTTTTCCATGCTAAAACACTCTTATTGGTATTTCTAATTAATATTTTGCAATGGTTCTGTTGCCCTGTGGGGTCAGGTTAACTCTCAGGATCTCAATTTTGTGCTGTTAGACAGGAGGGTGTAACACAATTGCACATATACAAAAACACAAATCAATTAGGTGCATGCACACACACCCAACCAGCTCAGGCACATACACATTCAAACCAGCCTAGGCACATGCATACCTATTACCAATTCAAGCACATACACTATAGACCCCAAAAGCTAGACACAGATCACTAATTCATATAGCACGCACACAATGCCATATATATATGTACATACACACACACTCATACTAGCAACTCAGATACACACACATTCAAAATAACTCAAAAAGCTAGACACAGATCACTAATTCATATAGCACGCACACAATGCCATATATATATGTACATACACACACACTCATACTAGCAACTCAGATACACACACATTCAAAATAACTCATCTAGGTTCATGCACACCTATCACCAGTTTGAGTCCATACATGCTACACACACCAAATTTAGACAGAATTAGTTACAGTGACCAACACCTGCACATCCAATACACATAGGTGGATTACTAATTCATATACCACACACACACACACACACAATGATATCTATATATGTATATATATGTGTATTCGCTAATTTACACACATACCACCCACCTACACATACACACAGGTGAGTTCCTAAGTTGGGTGTTGTCATGTGTATGTATGTATGTGCTTGGTGTACTTGTGATACCTGGGGAAAGGTTAAGGTAAGAAAGTAGAAGTGTAGGGAGTTAAAGTTACCAGGACCGGGATTAGAACTGGTAGACTAGAGGGGCCTGGGCTGAAGAACTGAGGCTCGGGGGTAACTTTAGGTTAATTGATCTTAATTGATTAAAAGACAATGCCCAAAGCCTGCAGAGCAGGGAAGTGATGCTGGCACAGAAGCTGAGACCAGAGCCAGAGCTACTGGGGAGCTGAAAAGGTAGGTGCTGGAGAGGGAAAGTGGGACTAAGGTAAAAGTGTGGGTGTTAAAGAGGGGCTCTGGATGTGGGGAGCCAGAGGATGGCTCTGGGGCAGCTAGAGAAGTTGTAGAGAGTGGCAGTAGGTGCTGGGAGTTGGAGAAAGGCTCCAGTTGCTGGAGAAAATTGCAGGACAGCCACGAGGATTTGGGAAGCTGCGGGGTGGGGATGACTACAGAAGATGCAGGGGAAGCCTGAAAACAGAGAGATGGACAGCAGAAAATCACAGGAAAAGCAGCAGGAAAGACTGAAAGGCAGCAGGGCAGTGGGAAACCAGAGAAAGGCAACAGAATGTCACAGGGAAAAGGCAGTAGGAGCATGGGAAGCAGGGGGACAGCAGAAAATCACAGGAAAAGTGGCAGGAGAGACTGAAAGGAGGCAGGGCCAGTGAGAAAGCACAGACAGGCAGCAGAAAGTTACAGAGAAAAGGCAGTAGGAATTGAGAGGAGATCGGGAAACTAGTGGAGAGGGATCGGGGCTGGAGCTGAGAGAGAGAGAGAGAGAATGAGGCTGGAATTTAAGATAAGGAGGGGACTGGGATTTAGTAAAACATGACCCAATTCAGTGGGACAAATGACAGTGGTTTTATTGAACAAGGGAGATGGTAATACAATGTCTTATTGGTTCCCTTGCACACACCCACACACACACAATGGCAGCAGAGGTTAGAGAGGCTTGGTGCAGGGGCTGAAGTCCACTGAAGTCCAGGATAAGAGAGAGAGAGAGAAAGAGAGACCAAATTGTAGAAGGAGGTGTGCAGGTAATATCTACCTATCCAAGCTGCAATGGGGTCCTTGTCCAGTAGGTGTTGTCCAGAGGGTGGTTGTCAGCAGGGCCTCTGGGTGGGTAGGTGGTGTGGCATGGTGCTGGTCCAGATGGAGAGGGCATCCCACTGGGTCTGTCTTCACTGCCCCTTTTTATAGGGGCAGACCAGGAGGCATGCCCAGGCAGGGGTCAGCAGAGATGTGTGCTCCATGCAGGGATGTGCAGTTTTGGGTATCTGTAATGCTGATAGTTGCTGGTTCTGCAGGGTCTTTTGTCTTTCAAATGCTGGTCTTGTCTCTGTTCCTGGGTGAGGTCTCTGGTTCCTGGATGAATCAATGCGAGGTGACGGCCCAGTTGTTACAGGCCATTCAGTATAGGCTTGCTACCATTGTATTTCAATCATTCCTAAACACACTCATTCATCCGGGAACCAATTTACATGGGAGGGATACATGACTCATACAGTTGCAACACGGAATGCCCGGGCAGAGGACACAAGAGGGAGACTTGACATATAAAATGGAAACTTGACATGACTTTGGTTCACTTACAAACACAGGCCTAAACCATACAATATCCATATGAAACAGTAAAAATCAAAATGAAAATGATAATAATACAATATACAACAGTAACAATCAGTACAGACTTAATAATTATACAATATAAAATGGTGGATATCCAAAACCAAAAACTTGCTACCAAAATAAAAATGTTTAGAGCTTATCCTAAGTCTGAGCTCAGTTACAATTATCTATAGGGAATAGAGAGGGAGAGAAAAAGTCAGAAAGGGTTGAGGAAGGGGAGGGAATGCATTTTGGAAAAAAAAAAAAAGAAAGAAAGAAAAACTGGGGGTTTTGCTATAGTTCCTTTCCATGCTGCAGTGCATAATTTAGTCATCAGTAAAAGGATAATTAGGTTATCTATATTATATGAATACACAACCATTGACAACCTCATTCATTACAACTTTTACATCCTACTGATCTTCCAGTCACTAATTTTGAAACCAATTGGGGAAACTTTAAAGATGAAGAGTGTTTATAGAATATTAAATAAAGAACTTTGGTGAGGCAAGAATGCATACAACCATACTGAACTGCTTGTTATTCATACTAAACAAAATCCAGAAAAAAAGATATAATTAGGGAGCACAGATGCAATCGCTATCAAAACTGTTCCCCTAACTATTCAGACTGAAACACATACCTTTGAACTGCTGATTTTGAAATGGCATTTCTTATTGTAGCTTTTACATTGCCAAGTCTTGTTAGGGGAGGAGCTCAAGCTGTATTGCAATCTGTGCTTAGAATACCTATTTAGAAAAGAAGGTATGGAAATATTAAAGTAATTATGGCTTTTGTACCCTTTTAAATAACTGTCCTTTAAGTTAAAGAACAGATAGATTTTTATCTATCTATCTATCTATCTATCTATCTATGGCACATATACATATACATATATATGCATGTGTGTGTGTATGTATATGTATTTAGGGCCCTAAACAGTCTTTGACTTAAAGGACACAAAAGCAGAGTTTTAATAAAGAGTACAAACATTGTAACTACTTTAATGTTTTCATACCTTTTTTTCTAAACCATTACTACCTAAATGAAAATGTGCGGGTATTACCCAGGGGAATATATATGATTTATATATGATATATATATGGGATATATATGATTTCTATCTACATAATATATTCAGGTGACACCTGCACATCAACACAGTATAAAAATATGTCCTATAATATTCACTTGTTCTAGTGAATTGTATGTATCATGAATCACTGAAAATACAGTTCTTACAAGTAGCCATAAGACCCAGGTGCTAAAGAAGTAAAATGCAATAATGTGGAGGATATTGATTTCTATTTTATTTCCAGGACTGGTTCTGTTGATAAAGGAAGGAAGGAATGGTACACCCACAATACAACTGTGGAGGGGGGAGTTAGCTCTGATAGTCTTGGCCTTCACCTCCTGCATCTTTTCCGACTCTCGTCTGCCATGTTTTGATGATTGTAGATGTTATTAGTTGGGAGGTAGTATATACCACAGTAGGCTAACGGCAAACTCTAATCCCTTTTATCTGTGGTCTCACCTTTTCGTTTCCTCCTTTAACGATGCAAGGGATTTTGTGCGACACTCAAACCACACTCTGTCATAAGTAAGTAACTCCTTTTATTGTCCTTTGAGTGTTGTTACACTCTTGACCATTACAAAAAAACCCAAACAAACCTTTTTTTTTTTTTTTTAATAGATATATATTTTTAGAGATGCCTTCGAAGTGTTCTTATCTTCATTGATGCCCTGTTCGGTGTGTCTACCTTTCAAAGTTGAACCAGGGATTGCCTTGAAATCTGCGCCTTTAACTTTCAGGTAAGTAAAAGAATTTTTTTGGTTTTTTTGTTTGTTTGTTTTGTTGTGTCCACAAGCCCTCACTGGGGATAGTCAACAACTAAAAATCCAAAAATAAAAGGTAAGGTTTCCTTACATTTTCATCATACTCCTCTCTCTTTTCTCTCACTGTCTTGTTATTTTTTTTCCATTGGATCCACTCCTGTCTCTGCTTCTTGCAGCTTCTCCACTTCCCCTCCTGGGTGATCCTTCCCTTGCTTGGGATATACTCATCGCTTTTCTCCATCCAGCCCTCTCCCTCTTTCCACTGGGCCGACATCCCAGCTTTCCCCATCCACCGGTCTTCTTCTCATTCTCCCCCTTCAAGGAGACTCTGTCGCTTTTTCCCCACGCCTTCCTGCCATGTGGCTCTCTCCCATGGTTCCTTTATAAAGCAGGGAGCAGCTGCTTTTAAATTGCCACTCTCCTGGTGTGATTGATTTCTCCATGCCAGCATTGTCCCATGCCAGTATTTCTTCACAACTTTTTGTTGATTTTCAAGGTACCTTTATTTTAGCAGTGCACATTTATGAACAAAAAAGAACAGCAACGAAATTACCAAACTTATATAAGTAGCTAAAATTAAAATAACTAGATCTATATTAACAACAGAAAAAAAAAATGTATTTCTTTGGCTTTACATTTTTGGGAGTCGGACAGACAATTTAATCCCCTAAATTTTGCACTGGCTGATCTAGCTTCAAACTGTTTAGAGGCTTTCCAAATGTTAGGTACTTTTTCCAAGATTATTGACCATCTTTATACCACTTCCTCTTTTTTTAACTTCTACTTTTTCTATAAAAATAAATCCCTTTTTATGTCATCTATTGTAATACCCACACACACACATTTGGTTGTTTCATATTGTGTTTTTATGTGGACAATATGGCCCCCGTTGTTCTGGCCATGTGCACTGCTCAGCACATGACAATATGGGACTTGTATTTGGGCAAAATATGTAAAACCCTCTGACCTCATTGGGCAGAGGACAAAGGGGATTCTTTAGGCAGATTGGTTGGGAGAAAGACTTCATTGTGGTGCTCCCTGACTGGACACGTCCAGGGTGATGTTATGCAAAGGGGTATAAGATGAGCTAGGCTGGTTTGGGGGAGGAGAAGCTGTTAGCAGTTGCTGAAGAGTGAAGACTCCTCCAAGGGAAAAAGAGTTGCAGATAGTAAAAAGGGAAGTTCAGGTAGAGGAGAGAGAGTGGGAGAATTGCCCCAGTGTCTGGGAACTCCTCTCTCCTCCTTTTCTCCCCCCACCTTTTTTCTTTTTTTTTTCTTTTCAGGTTTTAAGGGATTAATACTGAGGGAGAAAGTATTGGTTTCTTGGGTTTGCTGAGCAGGATTTAGGCCTGACAGCTTATACAAGGTTGGAACCTCAGTGTTTCTAATCTTACCTGTCTTGGGCTGGTTGTAACCATTAATCAACCTGGTTCCTTTGGAGTTTTCCTGAAGTTTTAATTTCAGCAGGCCATATAATCCAGCCCAGAAGTGTGGGATGTGTGCATGCTGTCTGGAGCTGCAGTCACTCCCCACACCCATATACATCCTCTCCATGTGAGCAAAGATTGCCGCACCACTATTCCTTCAAGAGGGTCAAGGGAGCCCTTGCACAGCCGAAGGACCTATGCTCTCAAGCAGTTTTCCCTGGTGCAGCACAGTCTATAGACTATGTTGTGTAGTTAGTAGCATTTCACATTGCATTTGGTGGTTTTTCTTGTTTTCTGTATTAATATTTTAGGGGTTTATTTTGGTTACACTGCTTGCAAGGAGGGTTTTTTTTTTTTTGTTTATGAGGGACACCCGAGTACTTAATTAAGTGTTCCCAGATTTCTGCATGGTGGCTTGAGCCACAGGTATAATTTATGAAGTATCCCAAAACGGGAACCCATCCCTTGGTTGCTGACAGGTGCCTGGTAGAGGTTTACACTATAAATTTATTTTTTCACAGAAACCCATATGCTGGCCCAAATTGTTTATTTTCATAGCATTTCCCAAGTTGTTTTATTCTAATCTGATTGACTGAAGTTAGTTTGTTTACTATAATTTTCCTACAGGTTTCCTGAAATGCATCAGTCACAATTTATAATTGTTAATGCAACTATTTAATGTACCTCATTTGTTTACATGCAATCTAACTAGCAATATAAACTGGGATAAACTACATATATAATTTATTATCTACCCAGTGAAATATGTTCTCAGAATTGTTCATGCTCACATTCTTAGTAGCAGGGGGAGAATAGCAGTAGGCCAGGTATTTGCGGACAACAGGAAGTCCATCTGATTCCCTCCCAAATCCCCCACTGCAGTTAGTGCTTGGAGAAAGTGAAAGGAAGAACTGGCTTGAAAAACATTTTTTTCTGCCTGTCCCCTTCTGTTTACTTTAATGTTTCATTCTAATTTTCCTCTCCAAAGGTGGATCCAAAAGGCATGCAGAGGCATGGTGATCCCCTATACCCCCTTTCAGATCATGCTGTAGGAGCAGCAACTGGGGAATTTAATTTCCCAAACAAGGTAAGAATCCCTTTTTTCCCTTTCATGCTCAGCAGCACCTCCCTTCCTGCCTACGAACAAGAGGAGCTCCAGTATCACTTCTGAGCTACTGCAGACAGGTTGCATGGGAACCAAGCTAAGGTTGGGACACCAGCAGCAGCAGGTGGGCTAGCAGCAGTGGTGTGTGGGTTTCCCCTCCTTGCGTGGTTCCATCTGTTCCCTGCCAGCCCCAGAGCTGATGCAGGGAGAGGGAACCTGCCCATTGCTACTGCTGTCCCCAGCTGAGTCAAGCTCACTGAACAGCCACTCACCAGCTGGCTGGAGCAGGGCAGGACTATCCAGGACAGTGGGTCTGGCTTCCTGCACCTCAAGGTATAAGTAAAGTGTGCAAAGGGAGAGGTGGGTGGGAGGGGGAAGGAGCCACTGAGCACATGGGGAAGTGAGTGGTAGGGGAGACTCTTGCATGATTTCAGGACTTCAAAAAAGTCCCCAGCTGATGCATGGTATTGTCTGCATCCAGATGGCAGGGAGGGCAGGGGCAGGGAGGGAACTATCAGTAGAGGTGCAACCACATAGTGCTTGTTGTTGCTTCTACATCCCCCTTTCCAAAATCCTACATTGGCCTACATTTCTCTCCACTGGCTCAGTTGTAGATTCTTTGGGACAGAAACCATCTTTTTATTTGGTATTTTTACTACACCTAACACACTGGTCCAGGTCCATGACTGAAGTGCCTCAGTATTTTGCAATGCTAATAATAATATTTTTCAGTCAGGAGCTGTCCCATTTATCTTATCTTCAAGCTACTTCCAAACAATAATGATTTGAAATGTTAAAAATGTTTTCTTGTTTTTCAAAATAGCTTTTTGAAGGGAACTTTCATCACTATTTGTGCTACTATTCATGATATTCTCCTTTAAATACTTTCCTGCAGTGAAAAGAAAATCAACTTATTCTTCCCTATTGTTCACAAGTAAATAAAAGGAGTCATGAATACCAAAAGATAATTTACTTGCAAGAATATTCCACAAGTATTTTTCCTCTCATTCAGCTAGCTCCACAGTGAATATTAATCAAAGGGCATTCTAGCCACAAACATCATGATTTGATCCTTTCTAGAATAAAGTAATTGTAAGATTTCTTATAATTCCAGTGTCTAGCTATAGGTTCAGCATTAAGTCAGTGCAACAGAGAAGAGGAACAAAGTAAATTTCCTTTTTTTTTTGTCTAGTAGCACAGATATCCTTTCCATCCCTCATTCTAACACTGCTGATAAACAATTTTAAATGAATCTAAAAAGAGTCTGAGTATAGAGGAGTATTTAGAGACTAAACATACACAGGTACTTTTACTTCTGAACAGTCCCTCTAAACACATGTATTATACTATGCACAACAGGAAAGTGTAATCCAAGGGAGCAGCAATCCTCCACTTCTGAAAAAGATCAACCCATTTCCCTCTAGTTTAAAAGGTTGACATGTTGCTCAGGCACAATTTTTAGAAAAACATATTTAAAGTAAAACTGAGGGTCCCTTTAAATATGCAGGTAAAGATGTCATGGGATCTAAAGCCACATGTCTGTGGTAGAAGGCATAATTGTAGGATCCCACCACACTTTATTGCTAGTGCATCGGGGGGTTGGGGGAAGGACTGATCCGAGGCTTCCCCAGCACTGGCAAGAAGCAAGCTCCCATGGCTGGGACACCCCATGTACTCCTGCAGATGGGAGATACACTTCCATGATCTCAGGTGGATCCCAGCACCAGGAGGTACACTGCCAGAACCCAGAGTTGGCAACTACAGAAGCTGAGAGTCCTCTTAGTTTCAGGATTGTCAGCCCTCACTGGTCATGGTACACCTCTGTGACTGGGAGTCCCATGGTGGGGCTCCCGGGCACAGAGGCAGACCCTGCTATATGTGCAAATTAAAACTCGATAGCTACCACCTATAAAACAAGTAAACATTTTCAAGGTCTAACTTTTATAAAAGGTTGGAGCTTTTATGGTGTGACAAGAATTTTGCATGGGTAGCTGGTCTCAAGGTAATTGCAGAATTAACCAGCTAATTGCATAATACCTGGAACATGTAGAGGGGGCCTAAGTATAGAAAGGGGGCCTACATATAAGAGGGGGGCCTATATGTAGCCCATTGCATCTCTGACTGGTAGAATACATCTTAATAACAAATATCCTGAACACATCTCTGCTATTAAGAAGCTTATTACAATGAATAGATATTAAAATAAGAGTGTCACAATTCAGACATGCAGGATTAGCTTACTATCAGAATCTCCTAGACTGTTATGACATTTCAAATTAACAACCTCAAAACACTTTCTAATCAAAAGTATCTGAATATTAACATTTTCACTTTTGTAAGGTCACTTTGACAGAGGTTAATTTTGCTGAAGCAAAAGGGGCAATCTGCTTTCATTAAAATGCAAGCATTTAGGAAGACTTCAGTATGTTTAGTTTCAATAATTAAAAAAAAATGAGAAAATGTGAAACCATGAAAGTATTTTTTAAGCCAAGAAAACATATAGTTCAGACTCTTAAGACATGGATTCTTACAACAGATTTTGCAATTGCACAGCTTTAACTACATAGTCTACAGATAGTAAAAATACAGACTGCTAGCACAAGAAAGTTTTATATCCACAAAAACACAATGTTGCTTTACTATTATTGAAGGACAGTGGAGATTGCTATGAATACATTGCATAAATACACAGCTAGAGAAATATGATCAATGCTTTTAGTTAAACAGAGGATTGGTTTTATTATTTTAAATAGTCAATTTTTCTAACCATCTTTTATGCAGTTCTAACTAGGAACATTTACTTGTATCTTCAAATATATAATTAAGATATTAAGCTATTAAAAACAAAGATGGAAACAAGCAATGCTTTGGCTTCTTATGGTTTAGTGATCTTTGCAAGGAATATAGTTTTTATTAGACCCCAACTCCATGCGGCGTCCAACAACTAGGGAGATGATGGTCTAATTGAGTACTAGGGAGACGATGGTCCAATTGACCATGGATCCTGGTACTCATTAGCTGGAGCAGAGCAGGAAGCAAACACCACAACACATTGCTCACAACAGCTTTATTCAGAACGGAGACAGCTTCGGACAAGGGTCCCAAAAAACAACAAACCAGGGACGTGCCCTGAACAACAGTTCTTTCCAACATTTATACACCTTGGTTCATACATATTAACATTTAAGCTGTCTATAACAATTCCTTTGGTTCCATCCATTTCTTCTCCCTTCTCAAGCTCCACCTCTGTTTAATGTTTGCTTCCTTAGCATGGTATTGCCTATGCATCTCATTCATTTACATGCCTCTCTGCTAAGAGCGTATGCGTACCACTTTTGATCCCTATCTTCTTTTGGTCACTTTGCAGTTTCTCACTGGGTCTTGCTGGGTTTCTTTCTGACTTCCCATCTCCAAGGCTGTATCTTTGCTTCTGTCTCCTGACATTAGTTGCTTAACACATCATGCACTTTACACCCTATCCTTTTGTTAAGGAACCGCTTACTTAAGAATTAGCTGTTAGTTGCTTTTAATACATCAGCAAGCCTTGTGACCACCAGTTTTTGCTGAGGTTATCACTTAATATATAATTTAATCTTGTGGCCAGCAGCTTTTTGCTGAGGTACAGGAAAAAGTCTTTATTCAGCTACACACTCAATACTCCCCAAATTCCATATTGTTACCCCAACATCCAAAATCCATATTGTTACCCTAACAGATTTGATTTAGGTAGCCTTGCGCTGTGATATTTTATATACAAATAATAAATTGAAAACAACAAAAGCTTAATCTGGATTCCTGTCAAAATCATTTCCTATGTCTGCATTTTCTTATGCAATACTTCAGGGCTTCTAATATAAAATAGGTATATCAGATACATTTTATTAACCCCACTTAAGTTATAAAAGTATCTTGGCTCTGAGATTGTGTTATTTGTATGAATTATTTCAGAAAAATCAAAGGCATTCAAAACTAAAGGCTTTTGTGTGCCACTCTTCTATTTAGAAGTAATTTATTCAAGGAAGGCAATCTAAGACATGTGGAAGGAATCTTTTCGATTGTTCTGTAGTTTTTTGAAAACTGGTGAAGCTAAGGTGTTTGTTGTTCTACATAAAAGGATAATTTGATATGCACCTCAATTAAAAAAAAATCCCTATGGACAGCAAGTATTTGCCAAGTCTTGTTTCTGATCAAGAAGTAAAATGATCATCAAAAACCAGCATGGTTCAACTAGTTACTCAAGTAGATAATGCTGGCCTCCACCAAATCATCTGTAAGACAGGGGCATGAAAACAGTTATTTTGCAAAAGAAAGTGAGACAAAAGTGATGTTTTTTGTGATGAAAAGATGAACAATTACTACAGCCATAATATATTAAATCAATCATTATAAGCAGAACTATTTTCCTTATTTAATCATTGATCTAGTCTCCAATAGCTAATTACAAAAAATGCGTGGTATGGGTGCTTGAGGTTACCTTAAGCAGTGAACAATATTATGGCCTATCTCTAATGCATAAATAAAATAAAAAAGTAGTATTAAAGGGACTTCCACAGTATTCTTTTAGTTTAAGCATCTGCTAATTCATTAGAATTCACACACCCTCCTTCTCTAGCCCAGATTCACATACAAACAGTTAGCTTAATCAGAGATGTCACCCCCAAGCAAAACCAATTCCTACCTGACCTGAGGAAGAATGTCTTGCATTCAAAAATTGGTTCAACTTTATTCCAGCCATATAAGTGGTCCAATAAAAAATATCACCCTCCAACTCTCCCCCCACCAAATCCTTGCCTCTTCCTGGATCATCACAGCTACAACATAACTCTAATACTACCTCCATCAATGTTGAGAATGCCATTTCAATAGCAATAGCAATACTTTTAGCCAAAATATTAAAATAACAGCACAAAATCAAATGCATCTTTTTATGGCGATATGGACAATTAACACAAACATTCCAGTTCAGCCCAAGCATTATCAAAAATTAAAAAAAAACAAACCCTGAGAGGCTTATGACACATTATATTCATAATAGTTGCATGTTTATAAGCCATATAGTATGACATTACATCAGTCTCTTCTGCTTTAAAAAGTAAACAGTTTAGAGTTACATCATTAATATAGCAGGGAAAGGCTATGCTCTGTGCTACTGTTATTATTTCTTTAATTCCTGTATTTAATGTTGATTCCAACCCAAAAATTAGTGTTGAAACTAAAGAAAAATATTTTTAAACCTAAAGTGTTGACTGTAGGGGACCGATTACTTTATACCAACATTTAATACATTGCATTTCGGCTGCCTAGCTACCATCATTTTCCAATATAGTAAGCATTTACTTCCAAATAAAATAAAACAGTATATCTGAATATAACTGAGACTAACTGAATATCACAAGCATCTTCCTTTGACGTGACTCAAATATTAGAAGATAGCTTATGTTACAAAATACTTAACATAGGGACAAATGCCCCTTGCCCTTGGATCAGGGGTGGGCATAATATGGCCTATAATATGGCTCCTGGGTGTGCCAGCCCATTCTATCTGGCCCAATGAACCTCTAAAACTTTATAAAATTAATTTTTATCTGTTCCTTGCTGCCTGTCAAAGACAACAGGCAGCCAGGGGCAGCAGGAGCCAGAGGGAGCGTGTAACTGAGGAGCAAGGCCAGCCCAGCTCCACCCCACCCCACCCCAAACCACCCCACCCCAAGTTCTCCATCTCCCTTCCCCCCTCAGCCTCCAACCAGAAACCTCTGTGGCTTCTGGCCCTATGACCCTGGAGCTATCCCCCCCCCCGTCCAAGTGGAAAGTAAGGTAAGATTGGAGGAAAGGAGTGGGGGAACAGCTCCTGCCATCCCCCATGGCCCCCTCAGTGCAGCCACTTCCCTCTGACCCTCTGCCCACTGCTTCCTGCTCTGGCTCTGGCCTGGCCTGAAAAGCATCACTGGGCTTCCAGCTGATGGGCTGTTCACAGCAGTTCTGCCCTACCCCTCCATCTGAGTGAAAAGTAAAGTAAGATTGGATGGGGGTGGGGCAAACTGCTGTGAACAGCTCAGCAGCCTGGAGCCCCATGGTGCTTCCTGGGCCAGGCTGGACCCAGAGCAGGAAGTGGGGGGGAGGGGAGCAGAGAGAAGTGGCTGCAGTCAGGGGGGGCATGGGGAGTGGCAGAGTTTTCAGGGAGCAACAGGGTCAATGGGGAATGGTGTGAGGAGTGGCAGGGGCTGCAGGGAGTGGTGTGGGCAGTGGCTGGGATGACAGGGAGCAGTTCAGCAAGCAGTGGGGTCTTCAGGGAGTGGTGTGGTGAATGGAGGGGGCTGTGGGGAGTTGGAGAGGCCACAGGGAATGGCACAGAAAGTGACAGGGTCTGCACGGACTGGTGCAGGAAATGGCAGGGAACACAGGGAGTGGTACGGTAAGCAGCAGGGGTGCTGGGAGCAGCAGAGACCATGGGGAATGGTGCGGGCCATGGGAAGCAGCATAGCAAGTGGCAGGGGCCATGAGGAGCTGTGCAGGAAGTGGTGGGGAACACAGGAAGTGGTTTGGGAAGCAGCAGGGGCTACACGGAGTGGCAGGGTCCATGGGGAGTGGTGTGGCAAGTGGCAAGAAATGCAGGGAAATGGTTGGGGGGTGGGGCACAGAGCCCATGCATGTGCTCTGGGTAGCCAGAGACCCAGGGTGGGGCAGCAGGAGTGCAGATCCTGGGCGTGGGGTTTGCTTGGCTGTATCATGTGAGGCTCCCATGCAGTCTGCTAGAGCCACACACGATGGAGCTGGCAGCCCAGCCCTGTCCATCTCTCTCTCCCACCCCATCCACCATAACCCCACACCCCCTCCCACAGACCCCCACCCCAACCACATACCCCATACCCACCCATCATACCCATACCCCAACACACACACACACACACTCACACACTCCCCAACCACACCCCACCACATACACCCCCTTACTGGCCACACATAACATAGAGTAGGACTGTATTTTGAGCTATTATTCAGTCACTCCTTTGTAAACACATAAATAACTACAAAAATATTTTGAAATAAAATTAAAATAAGTTATAGTAGATTTTTTTTTGTATATCATTTTTCTTTCTGGTTTCAAGATTGTAGTACCCTTCCTTCCAAATGGAGTACTTCTGGGGCAGAGGGAAGGACTTCCAGTGGCAATGGCCAGGGGTTGGGGGGAAGGACTTCCAGTCCCAATATGGTGACCAGGGGCAGGGCAACTCTCAAGGGGTGGGGCTGTCCATGCAGCCCTTGACAGCTACCCTAAACCTGGTAAGTGGCCCTCCACCCAAAATAATTGCCCGCCCCTGCCTTGGATTCAAGTATGAGGCAGTGGGAGGGAGGGCAGGCAACTGCTATGGCTCTGGCTTTAACCCTGACCCAGGGTTGGAGCCAGAGCTGCAGCTTCTGCCTACTTCACCACTGCCTCTGTACCCCCACTATTTCCCTTCATCTCCACCCCCCCAGTACCCAGTGCCTCCCGGCCTGCCCCATACCCCCTGCCACTTACCCTTGCTCTGCTCTGGCAGGCTCTAACCAGAACATGGTCCAGCCATGCCTGGGTGCAGCAGCAGTTCAGGCTGGGCTCCAGAGTCAAGGCCAGAGCTACCATGTCAGCAGGCCATGTGCTCTAGGCAGAAATGGAGGCCAAACCCCATGTTCCACACTCCAGGCTGAAGCAGAACAAGGACAAGAGGTGGTGGAGGGGGAAGAGGCTGCAGAGAGAAAAGGGAGACAGAAGGGGGAAGGGAGTCTCAAGGCTTTGGTGGGGCAGGGACTGTGGGGGGGCATAGAAGTAGTGTAGGGACAAATGTGGGAGGGAGGGGCAGATGGCAGGGGGCAAGTTGCTTAACCCTAACACTGCCTGCCTCTGCACCACCCCCCAGCCCCACCACAGCTGCTTTCTCCACTGCAGAAGAGGGGAGGACAAATTTAGGATGGCTCTCCAATAATTAGTTGCTAGACATGGAAAATTATAATAAATAAATACATTTTACATATGTAGAATTAAATTATTGGAGGGTCTTAAATCCAGAATTGTTTTGAATTCAGGTAACTATGATGTGTGTGTGTGTGTGTGTGTGTGTGTGTGTGCGCACATATGCACACATGTGTGAGTATTATATATAATTGATAGACATAATGTATACACGTGTACATACATATGGGCCAGGTACAGACCTTACATGTAAATTGGTATAAGTGATTGGAAACTGGTCTAAACTCATAACAGAACAGAAGTTTGGAGCACACAGACTAGTTTAAAAATGGTGGATCCCAGTCTAAGATAGACCCTGGTCAATGTGGTATCAGACTTAATTGGTTTAGGTAAAACTGGTCTATTGAACTTCTGTACCAGATTCCATCTCGACTCAGCTTAGGTGACTATCTATCAGCATCCCAGGCTAATGCTCTATTGCTCCAGCCCAATGCCTAGCTGATCCCACCCCAACATTCTTACAGAGCCAAGATCACACAGCCCCTTTGCCTAGCCTCAGGTCCTGGCTCCCAGCTCCTGGCTCCATCTAGAAGCCAGCAAGAAGTAAGCAGGGAGATGAAGGAAAACACAGAGGTTTCTCCTGTGGTCCTGTCCCAGTGCTGCTGTCAAAGATCCAGGACCACACAGAATCCTTGCCTGGCTCCCATCTTCAGCCAGGAGCAGGCAGGAGTTTAGGGAGAACACAAGAGGCTTCTCCCACAGTCCTGTCCCAGCATTTCTCTCACACATCTGGGACCACACAGAATCACTACTCGCCCTGATTTCTCACCCTATTTCAAAGCACCACCCCACACACTTAACATTGAGTCCAGGAGAACCTCTGTGCTCTGGCAAAGCCCCATGGACCTGACCCTAGCTCCTGCACAGCACATCTCAGAGGCCAAACCAAGGCACCTTGCCACCTGGACCCCGAGTTTTAAGACTTCCTCCTCATGGTGCACCCTGGGTAACACTAAATAGCCTACCACACAATTGCTTCCCATCAACTCTGTTCTTGGGGAATCCTGGTGCAGTACCCATCCTGTCTGACTCATGAAGGACTCCCCCACTCCTCCCCCCACCTCTGCCTGAACCAGAATTGATTAGAGGAAGGATCTGCAAAAGGCAATGAAGATGCAGTGGGAGACATTCCTAAACCCCTCTGGACAAGGGTGATAGGAGTAAGGCAACTCCCCACATCTCATTTACATCAAAGATGGGACAAGGAGGCACCTCCATTAGCATTCAGAGTGGGGGACAGAAATTCCAAGGCAAAGACTGCACTGAACTCTAGGACTAGAGAAGCAGGGGACCACTGCATGATGAAGGATCTCTGCTTCAAATGCTAATCAACCCATGTCTGCACACACCCAGCTCAGCATTTATCAGACCAATTGTAGTGATGACTCCTTTACTGGCACCCAAAATACTGAATCGGCCTGTTTTTATTGTGATCTCCCTTAGGGTAACAGCTGCACATAGCCAGAAATTATCTGCTCCTATTTCCAGCATAAGAAAACAACTCTGGTATACTCCCTTGAGCCATCATTTACCCATAAAAAAGAGTGTTTTCCCTTGAACCATTGCTGCTTCCCTACAAAAACTTCTACCGCAACTCAAGTTTCTTTTCTGATGCTGCTTGAATCCAAATGCTGCACCAGTTCCACTGGGACTTCACTTTCTCTTTTTCTTCCTGGAATACCTCCATTGATCATGCTGGGGGCTGTGCCTGTCTCAAGCACTCTGGGCCTGAAATCAAACAGCTTGTCTGCAAGCTTCAACAAACACCTGGAACCTCAACTGGTTCAAGCTTCACAGAGTGGTGAGACCCCAATTCTCTCTCTCTTTCTCTCTCTGTTTAGCCTACTTTCTAAGTCTCAGACTTGATTTGATCTCTCTCTCACTCTCCTTCTTTCTTACTCCAGGCATTACTTTATAAACCTGACTTTTGTTGATCATACTTGAGCTAGATTTCCCCAAATGGCCAATTGAAATCATATAATACTGTAACTGTTTTGGTTTATTTTCCTTGTATGGCTATTACTACTAGTATCATCATAAGTTTCACATACCTGGAAATAAAATTAATTTATGGTCAAGCTTGTTGCCATATTCTCTTTCCATACCTCTTTTATTCTTTCTTCTCCTCAACCCCCTCATTTGCTCTGCAACAATGCTTTTTAAATCTAAGGTAAAGATACCTGTAAAGCCCAAAAATTCTGTGGGGTCTGCTCATCAAGGGAGTTATTATTAGGAAAGTTGGGACAAGAGACTGGGAAATGCGGAGCTGTGGTATATGAGGGTGTCAGCCCATAAATGCTGAGTAACCCTGCCCATTCAGACATGCTCTGTTAACCAGTGTGCATGCGTCTGACTGCATTTTATTGTTGCCCTTCTGAAATAAGTTCTGTGCTGAGACTGTGGCATATGAGGGTGTCAGCCTGTAAATTCTGATTAATAGGGCTGTGTGAAGCTTTGGTCCATGATTCAATTTGGAGAAGATTCAGCCCAATTCAAAAGCCAAATATCCAAATCAAATTGGGAGAAGCTTAAAACTTTCTGAATTGATTCGGAGCCTCTGAATCAATTCAGAAAAGATTCAGAAAAGATCCAGAGGTGGTCTTTCAGGGGAACAGAAGCTGAGAAGAGGGAGGGAGAGCAGAGGGGAAGTACTGACATCTCTAGCTGGCCAGTGACTGTAATCTCTCCCTGAGTCACATTCCAATCACAGTGTCTGGGGAAGGGACAAAGAAACAGCTAATAAGCCTCTGTTTGCAGGTTTTCTGTGCCTTTTGTGAACTGTTTCTGCCTGAGCAACAGTGCCTGAAAGGTACTATGGACTGGCTTGGCTTCCTAGTCAGTCTCCTACTCCTTTTTTGCCTTGGAAAGGATTTGGTATAGCTTAGGTTACTAACTAGAATAGCTCTGCTTATCCATTTCTTTCAATTTATATTTCTTCTTGTTTTGTTTTGTTTTTTCCCAAAACTTTTTACAAAGAAAGCTGTTTTCCCATGGAAGTGTGATCCATCACTGTACAGGGAAGCACACATTACACACACTTACATACATACATCATTGAAGAAGAAAAAGGCAGATTACAACACAGAAGACACACATTCATAGAAGAAGAAGAAATTATATATAGTTATTAATATTATTAGTTATAATTATTAGTTACATACAAACTAAAAGCTACATACTAGATATTTTAGGCACACTACACAACAACACATAACAGTAAGCAAAACACAACACAGAAGAAGAAGTCACAGATTCAGATTCACATGACAGAAGTCAGGGAGAGATTCACAGAAGAAGACATCAAATTATATATAGTTAATAATATAATACCTAGTACAATCATACTACAGACAACACAGAACTCAGATACAGATTCACACAAGTCAGAGAGTCATAGAAGAAGAAGAAGATAATGGATATTTTAGGAACACTAATCAACAACACAGAACAGTAAACAAAACACAACACAGAAAAAGTCAGACAGTTAGTCTGAGAAGAAGACATACACTATATTATTAGTTAGTTGCACACACAGAAACATTTTCCAGAACAGGAAAGATTAATGTGAAGTGTGCTGGAAAGGTGGGTTCCAGGTCTTCTGAAGGGAAGAAGGGGGAGAAGGGCTAGAGGGGGCAGGGAGAGAGCTAGAGCTGCAAGTCCCCCCCTCCCCAAACAGAGACACATCCTCTTTACTGGAAGCCATAAGTCTTCTGCTGCCAGTGGAAGGAATGAGATGGGAACAGTACTTGTCCCTGCACCTGCACCACCTCCCCTAACTCCAGAAATAGGCACCAGCAGACGAATGACCATCTCCTCCACCCCAATTTCATCTCCCAGCATGAGCCTCCCAGTGCAAGAGGAGGAGCTGGAGCTGGAACAAGGGGACCTGAGTGCCCTAGCTAAGGAAATTCTGGGGACCAAAGTGGAATATGACTTTGTGCCCGACACTCCTCAAAGTTCCCCTAGACTCAGGTCTCCTTCTCAGGAAGGCAGCTCAGAGGAGGTTGTGGAGGCAAATGGCTCAGCTGAGTCAGCTCCTCCTGTTATTGTACCTCTACCTGCTGAGGAGGGGGATAAGGCAGGATCCCCACCTTGAACCCAGAAGCAGGGGTGGAGTATATTTGTGGGATCATTTTAAGGTGGAATATGATCCCAGGTTTGCTATCTGCCAGCACTGCCAAAGGCAGATCAGCTGGGGCAAGGAGGTGAAAAACGTTACCACCATGGTGATGCTGCTGCATCTCAGAAAGCAGCATCCCCTTGTCCTTCTTCCTGCTCAGCTTGGCACCAGTGCAAGCATGCCCAAGAGGAAGCCCCAACTTACTCCAAAACCCCCGTCCCCACAAAGCAGAGGCAAGCCACCCTGGAGCAGTGGGGGAAGCTGCAGAAAGAGGGGGTTGCATTGCAAGGGCAAGCGAGATTACCCAGAGCATTGGGGAGACGCTTTCTCTAGATAGCCAGCCCTTCTCCTTAGTTGAGTGTCCAGGGTTCAGGAAGCTCATGGTGGCCCATCTTACCAAGTGCCTGTACACACCACCTTTAGCAGGACGTTGGTGCCCTACCTGTATGAGGCATGCAGGGAGTACTTGAGGGAGGAGCTGCACAAGGCAGGGTCACAGGTAGCCTTGCACTTCACCTCCAACATCTGGAGCAGCTGGAGTGGCAATCACACCTACCTCTCCCTCACAGGGCACTGGTGCAGTCAGTCAGGCCATTGGTGGTCTCTCTTTCAAGCTGAGGTGCTGGATGAGTCCCACATGGCAAAGGAGATTATGGTAGCCATGAACCGCATGGTACAGGGGTGGCTCATTGAGCAAGGTGAGCTCACCCACGGGTTCATGGTCACCAACAATGTGACCAATATGGTCAAGGCCATCCATGATGCCAACTTTCTTGGCATCAGCTGTGTGGCACACAGGCTGCACCTCATAGTCAGGGATGCCTTGGATGGGGACAAGGCTGGCAGTGATGGAGCCATCACAACCACTCAGCTCATTTCAAAATGCAGGAAGGTGGTGGGATACTTCCACCACAGCATCATGGGTGGGGGGAGGTGCTGCAGAAGAAACAGGTAGAACTGAGCAACCCTCAGCACAAAATCATTCATGGTATGGAGACTGGGTGGAACTCCACATAATTGATGCTGGAAAGGCTGGTGGAGCAACAGAAGACCATCCATGAGATGGCCTTTCTTGGGGAGATTGGGATCAGTGGTCCCCTTAACAGAGCTGAGTGGGATACCATCTCCCAGATCTTGGTGGTCCTCAAGCCATTCCTCAAGGCCACCAAGACCCTCAGCACTGGTGATGCCCTCCTTAGCAAGGTGATCCCTGTAGTGAGAGAACTTGAGTGTAACGGGGCTGTAGCCGAACCCTGTTACTATGAGTGAAACTAGGGGTGAAACTAAGACACAGGTGAACAGGAGAATGAAGGCACACACACTGGGGATAGATAAGGGGATAATGATCACTGCCAATCATAAAGGGAGGGGTGAGACAGCAGACATTGCCCTCAGAGCATTGGAAAGAAGAAGAGGAAGAAGATGCCTTTTCTATGCAAAATTACATGGAGTGTGAAGAATGCCACAAGCAGAAGCAAGGTGAGACAACCCTGGTTTGGTAAGGCATGGAGGGAACCCTTACCACAGGAGTAAGCAGCTGGAGATCAGCCAGCAAGATTTCAGGGAGGCAGGGGATGGGATCTCCTGTCACTCAGAACCCTGAGGTGGCTCTGAGTGGTGAGAGTAGCTCAGAGCTGCTGTGATCAAAGGGAAAGAAGCAGTGCAGAAGCTCCATCTGGGACCACAGGGACCAACAACCAGCCAGAAAGATCCTTCTAGGGTGTGGGGAGAAGAAAGACAGGCTCAATCCCCAGGGACCAGGTTCCAGGGGTGACCGACATAGCCGGAGTGTCAGAAAACCATGCAGTGAACAGAGAAGCAGCTGAGTGACTGCTGTGTACCTCAGCCACAATCCTACCTAATGAGGCAATTAACATGAACAAACAGACTGTAACATTGTTAAATAAAGCCAGCACTTGTTAAGAATCCTACTGGGTGTTCTAGCATCCTTTACCACTCACCTCAAGGTTTTAACATCAAATTTATTTCCGTCTTCATAGTCATGGCAGGCGAGTCTTTGAGGAGAGAGGAGGCAGACAGCAGACACCCTCCCACATTGAGAACCAAATGAAGAGGTTCCAGGGGATCAATGTTCCTGGGGGTAGGAAGCCACTGTCACCAGGTGTCCAGGCACTGGTCAGGCTGCTGAAGGAGGGCATCAGGAGATGGCTGAATCCATTGCAGTCCAATACAGTCCACATGCTGGTGGGCACATGTGACCTGAGGGTGAAGGGGAGTATGTGCACTGGCAGCACCAAAACCCTTGATCACTGGATGCAGGTCCTAGTCAACAAAGTCAGGGAGGCAGAAGGACAGAGGCCAGGGGATGTGGAAGTGCGGGATACAATTTCCTGTGCCAACACTCTCAGCATCAGCACCAGCCAGTCTCCTCCATGCTACCCGCTACAAACATGGGCCAAGGGCATGACTTCAATGTTGGTTCCAGATGCACCAGACCCTGGACAGGTAGCACTGAGGCTTCAGTGGCTACCTATCTTGATAAGAATGTGGACCTACTGGACTGTGACCCCTTGGTCTACTGGGAAAGCCACAGGCAGATGTGGAAGGATCTGGCCACAGTTGCCCAGGAATACCTATCCTGTCTACCAACCAGTGGTCCGAGCGAGAGGGTGTTCAGCATTGCTCAGGATGTTGTGACACACCACTGCACCTGCTTGGATCCTGGTTTGTTGGATAAGCTGGTGTTCTTGAACATGAACCTCCCACTGCTGGGGTTCCCCAAGCTCCACCTGCAGATGCAGTAAGTGCCACCTTCCTCACTCTGTCTGCAGCTATTTCCATTTGATTGGAGGGGTACTCACTGCATCACCAGCCAGCAAAGGAAGAACATGTCCCTGCAGAGCTCCTGTGCCAGGATGAACTTGGAGGTATGGGCTGGGGCTATGGGTAGGAGGAGGCCCCAGGTCCTGCGCATGACCACTAAAACTGCAGTCCCCCAGGGTTGAGGAGGTCTGGTGGGACTCCTAGTGGCATGGCAGCCCCATGAATGCCAGGACTGAGGATTCTCCTGGTGAAAGGCAGGTAGGAGGCACCATAACTTCCAGCTACCAGGCTCACACACATAGTTTTGGGTGGGGAAAGTCCAGACCCATCAGATCTTTGACAGCCCTGAGGCTTGCTTATTGTAGTGGAGTTGTGAGGCTCCAGGTGATCTCATCTTAGTTGCCTGGGATGCCAACTTTAGGGTTGAAAAAACCCTTTGTCAGGCTGAGGAAGCACCTGCAGTTCTGTGTGTGTGCTGTTCCTGGATGGAAGGAATAGTAAAGAAGCCAGAGGCTGGCATGCAATGCAAGCCAAAAATCCAGTTGGTGAAAATGGAAATGGAGGCATTAAAGGGTGAAGGACAGGCTGGAGTGGTGGTGGTGGGGAGTGGGTTTAACAGTGCAAGAAAAAGTGCAGTGATACCTGGGGAGTCATATGTCTGGCAGGTTGCAATGTGTGAGAATTCCACTGTCTATATTAAGTCCATAAGTTTCTGAACCTAGGAGGCTGATGAAGTGAAGTTCATAGGCCTGGCTGTAAAAAGTGGTTTGTAAATTGTTCCCTCTCAGGGTGGGGCCTGAGAGACTGGAGACAGAGTGGTATTTTTGTGAGAAATGTGCCCTCACAGGTAGTTGGGTATTATTATCTTTGATAGATTCCGGTGTGCAGTTTGTGGGGGTCCTGGAGATAGTTGGCAGGTTTTATGTTTTGAGCTGTAGGAAGTTGGCTTCAGTTGTGGTCATGAGGTTAGGGGCTTCTTTGAATTTACAACCACTTTTCAAAGCCCACCCCCACCTCAGCTTGTCCCTCACCCCCTGACACCTCCATTTCCATTTTCACTGACTGGCTTTCTTGCCTGAACTGCATGCCAGCCTCTGGCTTCTTTACTATTTCTTCCGTCCAGGAACAGCATAGACATACATACACCAATTGCAGGTGCTTCCTCAGCTTGGCAAATGGTTTTTCAACCTGAAAGCTTGCTAAGATACATTTTTCTAACTATTCAGTTTGTCTACTAAAAGGCACCAGATTGACCCAAAGGACCTTGTCTGCCAGTGCCAAGTCCTTAAACCAACACCACAGCACCTATTCCCAGTCAGCTAACTGGAAAGACCCAGGGCCCTGGGAAGTGGGCACATCTAAGTCCCAGGAGTGGGACTGGCAGTGAGTGTTCTCTGGCAGCTGCTGGAGAAGAAGCTCCTGCAAGAGAGGAAAAAAATGGCTCTTGTCTGTGACAGTTTGGCTGTCTGAGATGCTGCTGGTGCTACAGTCCACTGTAGTGTTTACCTGTTGTTATTTAAAGTGGTGGACCGGCATGAGGCTGTAGGGGAGGAAGAGACTTCACTGGGGCACACTGTTGTGTTGTGTAGAGGCCCCAGCACCAGTGAGTGCATACCTTAACACAAATACACACACACACACACACACACAGTCACACAGTCATACAGTGAGGATGCACCTTAATGCACACACTGGAGAAGAAGCTCCTGCAGGAGAGGAAAGAAGGGCTCTGTCACAGTTTGGCTGCCTGAGATGCTGCTGGTGCTACTGTGCTAGTGTTCACTAAGTTATTTTAAACCTGTTGTCATTTAAAGTGGTGAACCAGGCTGACGCTGTAGAGGAGGAGGAGACCTCATTGGGGCACACTACCATGTTGTGTAGATGCCCTAGTGCCAGTGAGGGTGCACCTTAATACACACAGTGTCACCCACCCATGTCTCGAGTTTTGCCTGTCAGGAGCCTGAGGTGCAGGTTCCCAGAACCCACTGCAGCGATGTCCTTGAAATCTGTCAGGTTTCATGGCCGCAACAGGGCCTAGCAGGCCTGCAGTTTTCACTCCCCTGTGCCTTAACACAGACACAGTCAGTCAATAATACAATCACCCATGTCATGACTTTTGCCTGTCAGCAGCCTGAGATGCAATTTCCCAGAAACCCCTGTACCTATCTCCTTGAAACCTGGCAGGCTTCTTGGCCTCAGGAGGGGATAGCATGCCTGCAGTTTTCACCTTGCTGTGCTTTAACGCACACAGAAAGTCACCCATGCCATGAGTTTTGCTTGTCAGAAGCTTGAAGTGCACTTTCCCAGAAACCCCTGCACCTATCTCCTTAAAATTTGGCAGGCTTTGTGGCCTCAGGAGGGCATACCATCCCTACAGTTTTCACCCACCTGTGCCTTAACACACACACAGTGTCAACCATATCATAAGTTGTGCTTGTCAGCAGTCCTTGAAACTTGGCAGGCTTCATGGCCTCAGCAGGGGATAGCATACCTGCAGTTTGTACCCTTTTGTGGCTTAACACACAAGTGTGACATGAGTTTTGTTTGTCAGCAGTTTGAGGTGTGGTTTCCCAGAACCCCCTGCACTTCTCTTCTTGAAATTTGGCAGGCTTCTTGAACTCAACAGGGGCTACCATCTCTGCAGTTTGCACCCCCTGTGCAGTAACACACAAACATGGCACGACTTTTGCTTTCAAGTCATTGAGGTGCAGTTTCCCAGAAACACCTGCACACTTAACACTTGGCAAGCTTCATGCCCTCAGAATGGGCTACCATTTCTACAAACTTCATTTGAATCAGCCAAAAAAATGACAAAGGTGTAGGTATTTCAGTGATTCCCCATTATACTCTGTGGCTGAATCTCTGAATTTCTCTGGATTGGTGCTGAATCTTCTGAAGCCTATTTGGTTGAACTGATTCAGAACAGTGATCTGAATCCCTGAATCAAATTGCTGGCCTCTGAATTGGCAGAATTTGAATCTGAATAAAATACTTTCCTATCCGCACAGACCTACTGATTGACTGATTGACCCAGCTGGCTCAGACATGCTCTGTTCTTGTGCTGAGTCCAGGACATATGAGGGTGTCAGCCTAGAAATGCTGAGGGACCCTGCCCACTCAGACATCCTCTGTTAATCTGTGTGTGTCTGTGTATATGTGTTTGACTAATTCAGTAACTGGAAAAACTCAGTCCCATTGAAACTAAGCCCTGTAACGTACCTCCACTGGGGGTGAGGACTTGCAGAAGGGAGAGATAAAGCTCCATATAGAAGCACAAGTGACACAAGCAGTACATTGTTAGAATTACAGAGACCCCAGAAATTTAACTTTAATAAATGAGCGCACCCCAAAGGGACAGGCAAATCTGGTAACACAATGATGCCAAACCATGCTTTGGACCTCATGACAAGTGAGCGGGGAGACAAAAAAACATCAAAAGATCTTTGAAGAACTTCCACACCCATAACATCAGCACCTCACTGTGTACTCTGCCATCTCAATACTGAGGAGATAAGCAGAACCAAAAGTGAATATCTGTTCAAAATTTTGGAAGGAACTTTCATTGATGCTCTTGACCTTCAAGAATCTCACACTTCTGATGATCATTAGGTACAAATAGGAGGAGAAGCTATGGATTCAGGCTGGCTGCATCCATTAATCATTCTACCTATGTGGCATCAATTTACATTAAAAATGGCATTGACATCTATAAAGTCATATCAGTAAGCTGCACTGAAAATATTTACACAGTCTCAGTCCAAATTTCTGACATGACAATAATCAACATGTACAAACCACCTGCCATTGCATGGCCAACCCCTGCCTTACCTCCTTTACATTACCCAATCAACATCCTAGGTGACTTTAATAGTCAATGTAGTCTTTGGTGATATCACCATAATGATTGAAATGGGATTAAATTTCTAGGCTGGATGCAGGGAGAGGACCATGTATTAGTCTCTTATGCCAAAGATAGAACTACTTTCCACTTGGCCCACTGGCAACAAGACTATACACCTGAGTTGCGTTTCACAACACATAACTCTCAACAACATATCCCCCCTATACACTGCAAGATTCTTCACAACTTTCCAGACAGTCAGCATAGGCCAATTTTATATACAGTTGGAATTCAAATTCCAATCATCAAATCAATTCTAAAGCCCAGATGGAACTTCAATAAAGCTGACTGGAACCCTGTGACCTCTGTGGCTCAGCTACTGCTGGCATGTATGTAGGCCAAGGACACTTGGCATGCTACAAGATGTGGCCCACAGCTACAGGGTAAGATGAATTTTCTTTCTCCATGTTTCAGGAAAAAGAGAATTAAAAGCTGTATTTGTGACAGTTTCTTCAAGGCTCACTGTGTCTTGCAGAGGCAAGAAGCAAGCAGACGCACAGGATGGGAAATTTAAGATATGTACCACACAGTTCCATAATATGAGATAAAGGACTTTGCCTGGCCAAGTCACAGTGCTCCACTCCCGGGCATGGCATCTGGGGGCATGTCCCACAGTGTCCCAGAGCCGGTGGAGCCTCACTTGGGGCAGGCAGCAGCTCCTACCTGAGGTGAGGCAAGGCAGGGATGGAGGCTGAGGCGGGTAGCTGGAGCGGGCTCCGCTGGATCTGGGGAAGTGCTCCACTCCCCAGCCCTGATGCGGGGGAGTGGAGCACTTTCCTGGAGCTGGCAGAGCCTGCACCAGGCTCCAGCTCCAGCCCCTGGCCCCTGGCTCCAGCCCCTGTCCCCTGGCTCCAGTCTCTCCCCCAGCTCCAGCCCCTGTCCCCCAGCACCAGCCTCCAGCCACCATCCCCCAGCTCCAGCCTCTGGCCCACAGCTCCCAGCCCCTGGCCCCACCCCCTGGCCCCAGCCTA
>NW_005842486.1:179338-180234 GCF_000455745.1 Alligator sinensis | reverse complement strand
CAGCCACTGGCCCCTGGCTTCAGCCCCTCACCCCTGGCTCCTAGGTCCAGCTGGCCTCTGGGCCCTGGCTCCAGCCCCTGGTCTAGAGCTCCAGGAGCCGGCCCCCAGCCCCAGCTTCCAGCCACCAGCTCCAGCCTCTGGCCCCAGCCCCCAACCCCAGCCTCCAGCCACCAGCCATTGGCTCCAGCCTCCCGGCACCGGCCCCCGGCCCTCAGCTCCAGCCTCTGGCCCCAGGCCCCCAGCTCCCAGCTTCCAGCACCTGGCCCCCAGCTCCCAACACCTGGCCCCAGCCCCTGGCCCCCAGCCTCCAGCCACTGGTCCATGGCTTCAGCCCCTTTGCTCCCAGCTCCCAGCTCCAGCCCCTGGCCTCTGACCCACGGCTCCTGGCTCCAGCCCCTGGCCCCCAGCATCCAGCCCCAGCGCCCCGCTCCAGCCTCCCGCCTCAGCCTCCATCCCTGCCTGAAGGGGGCTGAGCACTGGAAGCCCCTGGCCTCTGGCTCCCAGTGCTCAGCCCCCTTCAGTAAGTGTCCCACACCAGACTGAAGCAGTGTGCTCACGGACTGAGGTGTCATGCTCATGGACCGAGGTGGCGCACTCATGGACCGTTGCTCTTTAGAGGGAACATTGGTCATCACAGGAGGCAAAGAATACAAAAAGAGGGATTTCAGAGCAGCAAAGGGTCCCTGAGAGCAGAAACTGAGGCCACCATGTACAGAGGGCATACCACCATCTCATCTCATCCACCCAGCTACCCAGGGGGGGGGGGGGGGGGGGGGGGGAAGGGTGGCTTGGCCTATGACCTCCAGGCTGTCAACTTCTGACATTCAAGAGAGAGCCTCAGAGTGATTCATAGATTCATAGATGTTAGGGTCGGAAGGGACCTCAATAGATCATCA
>NW_005842486.1:162851-176458 GCF_000455745.1 Alligator sinensis | reverse complement strand
GGGCAGTGGGGTCCCGCAGGGTTCGGTCCTTGGACCGATACTCTTTAATGTCTTCATCAGTGACTTGGACGAGGGAGTGAAATGTACTCTGTCCAAGTTTGCAGATGACACAAAGCTATGGGGAGATGTGGACACGCCGGAGGGCAGGGAACAGCTGCAAGCAGATCTGGACAGGTTGGACAAGTGGGCAGAAATCAACAGAATGCAGTTCAACAAGGAGAAATGCAAAGTGCTGCACCTAGGGAGGAAAAATGTCCAGCACACCTACAGCCTAGGGAATGAGCTGCTGGGTGGCACGGAAGTGGAAAGGGATCTTGGAGTCCTAGTGGACTCCAAGATGAACATGAGTCGGCAGTGTGACGAAGCCATCAAAAAAGCCAATGGCACTTTATCGTGCATCAGCAGATGCATGACGAATAGGGCCAAGGAGGTGATACTTCCCCTCTATCGGGCTCTGGTCAGACCGCAGTTGGAGTACTGCGTGCAATTCTGGGCGCTGCACATCAAGAGGGATGCGGATAACCTGGAGAGGGTTCAGAGAAGGGCCACTCATATGGTTAAGGGCCACTCGTATGGTTAAGGGTCGCCAGAGCCATATTGGCCAGATGTATCTTGACTCTGTGAATCCTGGGACTGGTAGATATAGAATTGTTTGCATGATTCTTGTCTGCTATCACTGTATATTAATAAAATTTGCCTGATATCGAATGGAGAGGTCATAGTTAATCTCAGGTTTTGGGTCCACCCAGAACAAGGTATCTGGGTAATAAATCTAATGCCAACATGTATATGGTAGCTGTGAATTTCAGCAATAAGAAACAGTGGAATTAAAGCTGAGAGGAATAATATCAGTTTCATTTGTCTACAATTTTCTCTATGTGCCAACACTCAAATGCTCTCACCATTTAATTAATTTTTTACAGTTAAACAAAATATCAGCTAAGAATGATATAACTGGAATAAATCTTCTACCTCAAAAGCAATGGGCTTAGGGAATAACACATTTATTCATGTGTAAGACATATAAAATCCTATGCTATCATTATGGCTTAGTGCTAATAATTTTTTTCTTATTTCATACTTGTCAGACACAGAATGGTTTACTGCACCTTCTTGCAAACACTTGTGATGTTACATTGCAGTGGTAGCAGACATCTATACATTATTGCCAACCCTGTTTCACTAAGAAAACATTAGATAAAACTGCCTTGAAAAGATACTTTCCATTTGACTTATGGAAAGAATTCCAATATTTTCATAGTTTCATAGTTGCTAGGGTTGGAAGGGACCTGCACATATTACCAAGTCTGACCCCCTGCCATGGGCAGGAAAGAAGACTGGGGTCAAACGACTCCAGCTAGGTAATTATCTAGCCTCCTTTTGATGACCCCCAGGGTAGGAGTGAGCACCACTTCCCTTGGAAGTCGGTTCCAGATCCTAGCCGCCCCAACAGTGAAGTAGTGTCTCCTGGTGTCTAGCCTGAATCTACTCTCAGTCAACTTATGGTCATTATTCTTTGTTAGTCCTTGTAGTGCTCAGGGGAACAGGGACTCTCCCATTGACTGCTGGTCCCACCTGACAAGTTTACAGACAGCCACCAGATCCTCTCTCAGCCTTCTCTTGTGGATGCTGAACAGGTTCAGGTCTCATAGCCTTTCCTCATAGGGCCTGCCCTGCTGTCCCCTAATCATGCGAGTGGTCCTCCTCTGAACCCTCTCGATGTTGTCCACATCCCTCCTGAAGTGCGGTGCCCAGAACTGGATGCAGTACTCCAACTTAGGCCTGACCAATGTCACATAGAGGGGGAGGATCACCTCCTTGGATCTGTTCGTGATGCATCTATGGATGCATGACAAAGGGTGGTTAGTCTTCCTGACCGCGTCCCCACATTCATGGCCCATGTTCATCTTGGAGTCTATAATGACTCCAAGATCGTTTTCTGCCTCTGTGCTGATGAGAAGGGAGTTCCCCAGCCTGTAGGTATGCTGCTGGTTCTTCCTTCCTAGGTGCAGTACCTTGCACTTGTCAGTATTGAAACTCATCCTATACTTATCCGCCCACCCCTGTAACCTGTCCAGATCTAGTTGTAGCCTGTCCCTCTCTTCTAGCATGCCCACTTCTCCCCACATCTTAGTGTCATCTGTGAATTTGAACAAGCTGCTTTTCACCTGCTCATCCAATTCGCTGATGAAGATTTTGAAAAGTGCGGGCCCAAGGACCACTCCCTAGGGAACCCCACTGCCCACATTCTTCCAGGTCAAAAATGACCCATCCACCACCACTCTCTGTGTGTGGCCCTCCAGCCAATTTGCAACCCATTTGACCGTGTAGGCATTGACACCACAGTTGCCTAATTTTTTAATGAGAATGGGGTGAGAGACAGTCAAAGGCCTTCTTAAAGTCCAGAAAGACTACGTCCACCGTGACACCTGTTTCCAAGGATTTTGTGACCTAGTCATAGAAGGGATCCAGGTTAGTCTGACAGGACCTGCCTCTAAAGAACCCATGTTTATTGTCCCTAAACTTAATCTTCCCTGCTGGTCCCTCACAGATGTGCTCCTAGATAATTTTCTCAAAGAGATTTCCCAGGACCAAGGTAAGACTAATGGGCCTATAGTTTCCTGGGTCCTCCTTCCTCCCTTTTTTGAAAATGGGGACCACATTGGCCCGTTTTCAGTCCTCTGGCACCTAACCAGAGCACCATGAGTGCTCATAAAGCTGTGCCAAGGGTCCCACAATGACCTCTGCCAATTCCCTCAGCGCCCTGGGGTGGAGATCATCTGGACCTGCTGATTTGAACATGTCTAGTTCAACCAGAAGTTCCCCGACTAGGTTCTCACTGACCTTGGGCCTAGCTGCACTTCCCCTGGATCCATCTGGCATCCTGGTGGTAGGGATGTCCTTGTCTCTGCTCAGAAAAATAGAGGCAAAGAATTTGTTAAAGTGGCTAGCTTTGTCATCTGGTGTGACCAACAGATTTTAGTGGAGAAAAGTCAAATAATTTCTCTTCTCTATCTCTTTTCTTCTCCATTTGCTCTTATTTGTCCGCAGGGGACTTTGCAATTTGTTACAAACATCTGAATTTTCATTGATGGCAAACCACTATTTATCTGTCACACACTGGAAATGATTTCCCACAATCCAATGCTATCACTTAAATACCGCATGAGAATGAAGAACATTTTCAATGTTACAGTTCCTCAAATCTTTCAAAAGTGTATGACTTAATACAGAATAGATAAGATTTCTTTCACAGTTAAAAGAGGTTTACTTTATTGGCATAATGTCCACAGAAGCTTCACAGATTCTAATGCAACTCATACATATTTTTCTATGTAGGGTGGGTGGCACTGGATTCTTTATTTGTTCATGACATGCTGTTTCTGTCAGTTCCACTTTTCCATCTCCTGTTGTTGTGAGGCTTCAATGTACTGAGATCCTTGAAGCAGGCATCTCCTCCATTTGGAGTGGTCCTGGGCAACGGTCTCCTACTAGTTGACATCAATCTTGCATTTTTTTTAAGTTGGCCTTGAGAACATCCCTGAAACACTTACTTTGCCCTCCTCTTGAGTGTACACCTTGCCTGAGCTGCGAGAACAAAACTTGCTTCAAGAGCCTCAAGTTGGACATGTGAATGACATGGCTGGCCCAATGAAGTTGATGTTGGATGATCATCACCTCAGTACTCATGGTGTTTGCTTGCAGAAGGATGCTAAAATTGTTGCATCTGTTTTCCGACTGGATTCAGAGGATCTCCTGCAGGCAGCATTGGTGGTACTTCTACAACAACTTTAGATGTCTTCCATTTGTTGTCCATGTCTCTGCTCTGTACAGCAAGACAGGGATCACAACTACTTGATGAACCATGAGCTTTGTTTCAGAACTAATGTCATGATTTTTGAACACCCATTTCTTCAGGCATCCAAAGGCTGCACTTAAACATTTGAGGTGATGTTGGATTTCTTCATCAGTGTCAGCCATCTGTGAGAGAAGGCTTCTAAGGTAAGGGGAAATATTTTACATTCTCCAGACTCTTACCATGGATCTGGATAACTGGACTTAGGGACTATTCATTAGGACCTTGTTGGTGGAGGACCTTAATCTTCTGAATGTTAGGCATCAATCACATTTTCCAGTATGCTTTGGTAAAGATGTCAAAAATTACCTGAAGTAAACACACTAGAGCATCATTAGCATACTGCAGCTCAATGATTGAGGTCAGGGTGATCTTGGTTATGGATTAGGCTGAGGTTAAGCAGTTTACCATTCATTTAGTAGTTTAGATCCACTCCAGCTGGAAGCTTGTTGGTGGTTAGATGTAGCATCACAGCAAGGAGTACAGAGAAGAATGTTGGAGTGATGACACAGCCTTGCCCAACTCCTGTTTTAACTTCAAAGGGGTTTGTGATAGATCCATTAATGAGAACTACCACTTGCATAGCATCATGGAGCAAGCAGAGAATGGCAACAAATTCCAATGGGCATCCATACTGCAAAAGGATCCTCCACAACACTTCTTGGCTAACAAAATAAAAAAAACTTTAGTGAGGTCAACAAAGGCCATAGAGAGAGGCTTATGTAGTTCCTAGCATTTCTTATGCAGCTGGTGAGCAGTGAAGATCATGTCAGGTGTTCCTTTAGATGCCCCAAACCCACATTGAGATTGCAGGAGGAGCTCTTCTTCAGCAAGTGGAAGGAGACAGTTTGAGAAGTTTCTCTCAATATTTCCTGTGCTGGACAGAAAGACAATCCCTCTGTAGTTTCCACAGTTGGACTTGTCTCCTTTCTTGAAGATTATCACATCCACAGCAACCCTGAGGTCATTTGGAATTTCCTCAACATTCTAGATCCATCCATAAGATGAGGGCATGAAGCTGTGATGTGAGCTCCTCTACTCCCTGTTTGACAATTTCAGCAAGGATTCCACCCACTTGCCTTGTTTTTCTTTATCTCCTTGATGGCTTTACTCACCTCATCAATGGCTGGAGGGATTCAGAAATCATCTCTGGGTGTTACAGGATGGAGTAAAGAATACTATTATCAACAACTTAGTCTCAATTGAGAAGGTCTTAAAAAATATCCTTCCAACAGGCATTGATGGTTCCCCTTTCTTTGATCAGGTCTCCTCCATTCTTAGGTCTCAAGGGTATTCGTCCCTGAGTGCTTGTACCATAGAAGATTATGATGACACTGATGAGAGTTGGTACTACTTTAGACTTCTGTTTTAGCTTGTTGGAGATTCAATTTCTTTTGCTTGGAGTAGGTGTCAATTTTCCAAGCACAAAAGCCTTGTGCTTGTGATCAATCAATGCTTGGATCTTCTGGTCATTCTCATAAAACTAATATTGATGTTTCCTGGCACAGAATCCAAGTATCTCTTGACAGGTGCTGATGACTGTGATCTTGAGGGCACCCCGCATGCTGTTGACATTCTCCTATTGCTGTAGTTTGGAATTCATCAGTTTTTTTTTCATTCAGACACTGGTGGAAGAGGTATCACATGCTTGAGTACTTGAGTTCTTTAATGCTGACCTTCCATTGGCATTGCTTCTGCTATTGCCATTGTTTGGGAGCCAGTTTGAGTGACATAACTGAGTGGATGAGTCAATGATCAGTTCAACAATCATACATTCCTTGGACAGATTGGGTGATGGGGACATGTTTGTGATGCCGGGCACAGATGATGACATAGTCAATCAGGTGCCAATTGTTAGATCATGGATGTTACCATGATGTCTTGTGCCTGTTTATCTGGTGGGACAGGGTGTTAGTGATGGTGAGTCCATGTTCATGCATTTTGTCAAGAGGTGGATGTCATTAGAGTAGAACTTTCCAACTCCTTCCTTCTTAATAATCCCATTTCAGAGTCCATTCTGACTCTGGCACTGAAGTCATCAAGAAAAACAATTTCCCTCCAGAACACCAGAAAGTACTGGGCCAAGGTTGGTGTATATTTCCTCTTTGGTTTCTTTGGCCGCGTCAAGAGTCAGAGCATATGTGCTGATGACAGTGGCACATTGGATCCCTGACAGCTTAAGACAGAGCCATGAGGTGCTCATTAATATCAATAGGGAACTCATTAAGTTGGTTTATGAGTTCATTCTTAATGGCAAAAACAACTCCATGAAATCAGCATTCTCCTTCCTGTTTACCCTTCCAGAAGGTATAGCTAGTGCAGTGCAGCTACACTGATGTGTTGAGTGAGTTTTCTGGCCATGATTGCAGTGTGGCACTCTGGGCATTCACTATTAGGGTTGTCCATGAGGGCCCTGATGTTCCAGGTCCCAAAAATAATGTTGTGGCTTTGTATGGTATTTTTTAACTTTGATAAGGAATGAGCTTTAGTTAAAGCACCCCCACCACCATTTTTCAGCATGGGAACCCTGATACATGAGACACTGAACTCTGTTGGAGCATGGTAATTACCACATATTAGCAGACTCAATTAAGTGATGTTACGTCTCAGCTGTGTGTTCTTGGGAACCCTGGCACATGATGCAGTCTGTCTGACTCACCCTCCCCTCCCTCCCCTCCTCTACAGAAATGAAACTGATTAAGATGCAGCGAGAGACATACCTAAGACCCTCCAGATAAGGGTGACAAGAGTGAAACAACTGCCCTAGGTCTCATTTGCATTCGAGATTGAACCAGATGACCATTCATTTACATGAGAGATGGAGAACAGAAAGCCTGAAGCAGAGACTGCAGTGAATTCTAGGTCCAGAGAAGCAGGGGAACACTGCATGATGGGGAATCTGTGCTCCAAATGGTATTCAACCCATGTTCACACACACCCAGCTCAGCATTTATCAGACCAGTTCTAATCTGGATTTACTAAGGACTCCCCCCCACCCCCGCAGACACACACACACCTCTAAGTTTAATAGGCATCTCGGGCCGTACATTCCCCGGTCCCACTATGGGAGGCCTATTTAAACTTGATTGACTAAAACTCGGTTGCCGGGTTAGGGAATGCTGAGGCAAGAGACCGAGTCAGAGGGGGTATGGGCAACATTTGAACAATGGTTAAGGGTTCATCACAGCATCCAGCCTGCTGGAGCCCTAATCCCAGGTGTTGTCATATCTTTCCCGAGACGACTGGTGGGAGTCCTCTCCACAAAAGGTTATGAGCACCCCAATAATTGTTTTAAGTCTGTTAAAAGACTATAGTAAGATCTGGAAAAGTCATGCTAAGCTGAGGCTTGTGCACAACAAGTAAAAATCCAAAATCCTGATGCTGCAAGCTATCTATTGTTCCTGAAGAAACCATGAGATATCCCATCAGTATATCTGCCACCCATAGGAATCTCAAGCTGGCTCCCAAGTATTTGGGTTACTCCCTAATCTTAAGTGTTTCCTGATTATCAATCAGTTTCCTGAGATGGTCCAAACCAGATAACCCCTTGTCAATAGAAAAGACAATGATTTACACTACTGAGGGTGCTTCGAAGCAGCTAAACTGAGGGTATAAAAATCTGTAAGTGTGTGTGCTGCTAGAGGGAGAAGAGGAAGAGGAAAAGGAAGGAAAAGAAGTATAAGCAGGAGGAAAGAAGGAGAAGAAGAAAACCCCTGTGCTGACACCATCCCCTGTCGTTCTTGGGACGCTGGAAGAACAGATCATCTCTCCCTTCAAGGACTGTGCTACAGACTGTGCCTGTCAGCTTTGCAGCCTGAGTACCGTGGACTAGGTGAGATCCCAGCGTTCTCTGTCTTCTTTCTAGGCATAAACTTCTGAACCTGAACTGTATCAGTTAAGCTTGAGCTAAGTTTCCCCAAATACTTAGTGAAACCAGGGTAGTATTGTCATTGTTGGTGTTTGTTTTTCTTTTGCATGTCTATTACTACTAGTACTGTTATATATTTCATATGCTTAGCAATAAATAACTTTTATAGTCAAACTGGTAGTAGTTGTGTATATTTTTCCTTCTCTGCTTCTCTTTCTTCCCGTGCTCTGCAGCAACGCTTCTTTTACCTATGCTAAAGATCCCTGTGAAGCCCAAATTATTGTGGGGTCTGCTCATCAAGAGGCCAAAGATTGGGACGTGCTGAGTTTGAAACACATAAGGGGATCAGCTTGTACAGGCTGATTGACCCAGTTTGACTCAGACGTGCCCTTATGAACTGAATGCTGGCCCATGAGGGTGTCAGCTGGACACCCAGCCGGATTCAGAGGGATTCTGTTTAACTGTGTGCTTGTGTCTGACTGCATTTTATTGTGGCTCTTTTGAACTGATTCTTGGCATATGAGGGTGTCAGCCTGTCCATGCTGATCAGCCCGGCCAGGTCAGGCGTTTCACGTTAATTTGTGTATGTGTTTGTGTGTATGACTGATTTGGTGACTGGAGGAACCCAGTCCCATTGAAATTGAGTCCTGCAAGATAGCTTCATTAGGGGTGAGGGCTTGCAGAGGGGAGAGATACAGCTCCATGTAGTAACACCAGCAGCACATTGACAGAATTACCAAGACCCTAGAAACTATCCCTAATAAATGAGCAAACCCCAAAGTAATGGACAAATCTGGTAACAGTGAGTCTACTCTGATGCACTATAACTACAGTGCATTGGAGGAGCCTCACTGCATGTGTATATGCATCCTCAGATGCCACAACAAATAGCTACATTACTATAACCTGGAGAAACTAATAGTTCTACACTTCCTGGGGTTTCTACTATGAAATATGCACCACCTGTATTCACTACACTTATGCCAAACTCTAGAAATGAAGTAATGTACTCCACCTTTCAACAGTTCTCAGCATGTACTCCTAAGCTCACTGCTCCTAAGCTCCCTGTCTCAGGCATGCTTATTAGATTGTGCTTCTCAGCACTGTTTTATAATGGTTAGATTGCCTAATTTTCAGGATTAGCACATAAGGAATGGAAGAAAGAGTGACACACATCATTGTGAAACTCCCAGGTACAGCACAGAGGTTGCACTGATATATCCTTAGGAGTCCATTGATAATCAAATGACTAAAGGGTCAATTCACTAATGTATCAAATAAATAAAGTTTCAAACATGCACCCACATCCACATACAATGAGGTGAATTCACCCACTTCACTTTTCCAAACAGCTCTGAAGTCTAAAATGTAATCAATTTTAGCAACAAAACACGTTTTTTAATGCATTTTCTTGCCACAGTGCATTTCATCTTCATAAATGTGTTTTCTGTGGACAAAATTTAATTTGTTGTAGACAAGATCAAAGTGTCATAAACAAAACATTACTATTCAATTTGCCCTTTAAAGTCATTTAAATATGGCATGTGATCTGCTTCATTATGTTAGAATTTACTGTGCCTGTATACCATCTCCTAGATAACACCTGCTTAACATGGTAAGCATCACTGATCAACTTACAAATGTGCATCAGTGTCATGGTGAGAATACTGATAGTGTTGCAACCAGCTAAAATATTATACTGCTAGATTACAAAAAGTTGCATATGTTCAACACAAGCAAAATCTTTTTAAACTCAGAACAAGAATTGAGAAGTGTGAATTATGGATTAATTTCCCAATGGATCTGAACATCTGGAAGGAATTTTCACATGGAAAGAAGAAACGACAAGGAAAAGATCACAATATCCCTTACAAAAGACATCTACAGGTATTCATCACATATTAATATTAAAACTATTAACATTTTAAAGCAAATATTTACAATGGTCATATTACAAAATGGATAGAGCCATAGTCTATGAATCAGAACATCTGGGATTTATTTCTGGTTTTTCAGATGTGCAGATAAAAGCATTACATCGTTTCCAGGGCATATTTCTTTAAACATTTTATTATTAATAAATATATGGGCCTCGAATCAAAATGTTATGATCAGTCACAACCCACATGTTCTAAACCACCGATCTGATGTTACAGTGCCCACTTTTCAGGTATGTTGAATAAGTAAGAGTTATGGATAAGCTTCCATTGTCCCAAATTAAGGCTCAATCTTAATTTACTCTTATTCTAGTCTAAAGTTTTGTTTGTTTGTTTGTTTTTCCTCACGTCCTAATTTTGAGACATGCTAAACATCCACAGGCCTATTTTAAGTCACTGGGAGCCCAGTACCTCTGAAAATGAAGAGCTTTAGAACATGTCTATACTGTCTAAAGACCATAACATGGATCTTTCAGTGAAGCATGACTCACGGTCCATGTGGCTGCACCCTGAAATAGATGGCATGCAGTTGTCTTAGCACTGCACCATCCATGAACTAATACGCTCCATCTGCAGTGTGCTTACTGATGCATGGCAGGCTCTATGCCCAGGATGTAGTATGTATGAGGAGCAAGAACAGAGGGCTTCTTTGCAGTGGTCTCTGTCGCAGTCCTTTGTCAGTATAGATATGTCCTTGTTTTCCTGATAAAATGTTGCTCAGCCAAGGGCTCAACATCTGCCAAGCAAATAGTGAAGAAAGAAGAAAGAAGACAAGTTTTTTAAAACCTATGAATGTCTTTGTGAGAGCTTTTAACATTGCTCAGTCTACCTTAACCCTGAGGCATTAAGAGTACTTTATAAATTTTAGTTCTTGCCTTCTCATTACTCCATCTTTCCTCTCTCCTTCTTCGCCCCATTTATAAGCAGTTCTGGTTTTGGTTATATACTTAACGTGTACAACAAATGGTTTTAACATTACCTCATATTTTATTATAGATAGACAATGGCCATTTTCATGAGCGTCGCAAAAAAGTGCTTGCAGTGCCATTTTCAGGGTAAGCACACCCAGTAGAAATAATCAGCAAAATCAGAAGTCCTAGGGATAGAGTATACAAATAATATGTGCAAAGGTTACACAGCATTTCAGCCCCAACTTTGGACTCTTTAAATAAGTAAGAAACCCACCCCGCCATAAGAATGTCACATTCATTTACTGAAATGAAATGTAAGCAATGCAAGTAAAAGTTACTAAGTACAATTCTATAGATCCCTGAAAATAATTGATTTTCCATGTCAGTGCCTGAATGGGGAAAAAAAAGACATGTACCAGCCCTAAACCAAACTTCTTTAGAAAATAGAAAGTGGTGCAAAAGAAATATTCTATTTGACATGAAATAAAATTTTGCCACATTTTAAGGTTGTTTATTTATTTTTCTGTTTAATAAAAGCCAAATACATTTAGAAACCAAGGTGTTGATTAAAAGGATGCTTCCGTACCTTCACAAACATGAGGGAAACAAGAAAGTACTGGTGGTTGCCCCAAATGCTTTATACCATTTACATAGTAGAGTTGCCTTCATATCCTATAGTCTAATGACTAAGACAGGGCAGTCTCCCAGCTGTCTGCCTCAGTTTCCAGCCCCAAGCTCTCAGGTTTCTACCTTTCTCTCTTTCCTGGCTGTCTCCTCATTGCCACCAGGCTTTTTCCCTTGCACCAGTGACCTTGAGTAACCCTGGGGTCACTTGAACTTAAGTAACCCCAAGCCTCCATTCCTTAGCCTAGCTTCTCTCCAGTCTACTGGTTCTAATCCTGGTTCCAGCAACTTTCATTCCTTACACTTTTGCTCTCACCTTAACCTTCCCCCAAGTACCCCAAACACACACAAACATACTGTACCATCCAAGTTAGGAACTCACCTGTGTGTAGGTGTGTGGTATGTGTGTGAACTGGTGAATATATATAGAGAGAGAGATGTCATCGTGTGCATGATATACAAATTAGTGATCCATCTATGTGTTCAGAGTGTGTGGGTATTGACAAATGATTGTTGTCTAATTTTTGGTGTGTGTAGTATGTATGTGCTTGAATTGATGATAGGTATGCATGTGCCTAGGCTGGTTTGGATGTTTATGTGCCTGAGGGGGTAGTGTGTGTGTGTGTATATGTGCAACTGTGTCACACCCTCCTGCCTAACAGTGCAATATTGAGATCCTGATAGTTGGCCTGATTCCCCAGGGCAACAGGTCCAGACATGTGACAAAGCTCTGGGGTCTGGGGGAACAGAGCTGCCAGCAATCCCAGGAGCATGAGAACATGTGCTTTGGGGAATCAGCCCTGACTGGAGTGAGGAGTATACATTTTAAAAGAAGGATGCCAAGGGAAGCTTGGCATTCAGCATCCCTGATGGGAAAATCTTGCTGAAGACAGCAGGTGGGGGAAACTACCTGAAGAAGATGAGCAGTGTGCTGGACCCTCAGGAGCTGTGGAGACCAGGACAAACCCCAAGCAGGGATTGATTCATCCCACCAGAAAGATAAGTAACAGGGAACAATGGGAGGGACAGAGTCTTGTCCTTGCAGAAGCCCAAGCTGGTACCCCAGGGAAAGAATTTCCATGGGAAATGGTTGTGTTAAACCAGCCAAGGAAATACAGAGAGGGAGAGAACAAAAGTGATCTGGTCTATCAGAAGGAGTGGAGACAGAGGAGATACCAGGGCCTTCCAGCATGAAGAGGAAGAATATACCTGATCTGCTAGTGAGGCTGGAACTGAGCAGAGATACGCTGCCTGTGGCAGAGCATATCCAGAGAAGGAAGAAGAGACCCAAGGGAGGTACCCATACATTTTGAGTTATAAAGGAATAGTGGGAAGACAGTACCACAGCAAAGAAGTGCTATCTTTCATAGTAGCTAGGGTTAGGAGGGACCTGAACAGATCATCTAGCTTGACCACCTGCCACAGGCAGGAATGAATTCTGGGTTCACAAGACCCCAGACAGGTGATCATCCAATCTCCTCTTGAATTTGCCCAAGGTAGGGGCGAGGACCACTTCCCTGGGGAGCTGGTTCCAGATTTTGACCACCCTAACAGTAAAATATTGCCTTCTGATCTCTAACCTAAACCTATTCTCCATCAGCTTATTACCATTGTTCCTTGTCACCCCAGGTGGTGCTGGAGAGAAAAGGACTGTACCGATTTGCTGTTGATCTCCCCTGATGAGTTTGTAGGCAGCCATCAGGTCCCCCCTCAGCATTCTCTTGCTGAGGCTGAACAGGTTCAGGTCCCCCAGTCTCTCCTCGTAGGGTCTGTCCTGCTGCCCTCTCACCAAGAAGGTGGCCCTCCTCAAAAGTTACTTGGGTCCTCTTTCCTCCCTTTCTTGAAAACTGGGACCACATTAGCCCATTTCCAGTCCCCCTGGCACCTGGCCAGATGACCACAAATGCTCATACAGCTGGGCCAAGGGCTCCCCAATGACCCCTGCCAGCTCCCTCAACACCCTTGGGTGAAGGGCATCTGGACCTGCAGATTTAAAAATGCCTAGCCCTTTCAGAAGATCACTAACTACATCTGAACTGACTGAAGGCCTGACAGAGCTATCCCCAAAATTGTCCCTACCTCTGGTAGGTGGGATATCCCGGTCCTGTTCAAGAAAACAGAGGCAAAAAAACTGTTAAAAATATCAGCTTTCTTGTCTGGTGTAACCACAAGATTACTTTCTGTGTTTTGCAGGGGCTGTACATTTCCTGGTGCCCTTTTCTTGCTCACAATGTACTTGAAAAAGGACTTTTTGTTGTCCGTAATCCTGGACACTAGCCTGAGTTCCATCTCTGCCTTGGCCTTCCTAATAGCCTTCCTACGCTCCTGGGATGAGGAGAAGTACTCCTTCTTGGTGATAGCTCCTCCCTTCCACTGGTTGTTTGCCCCCCTTTTAGTCCTCAGGCATTCCT
>NW_005842486.1:140780-162838 GCF_000455745.1 Alligator sinensis | reverse complement strand
CTCTACCTTCTGGGCCCTCAGTGCCTCCCCCACTAATCTCCTAAACTCATTGAAGTTGGCCCTTCTGAAGTCGAGGGCTTTAACCTTGGTGTGAGCCCTAGACGCCCTGCGTTGGATAGTGAAATCCAGCAGGTGATGATCACTCTTGCCCAGGTGGTCAAGGACCTGCAGTCCCCTCACCAGGTCATCCCCCGTGGCCAGGACCAGGTCCAGGAAGGCGTTACCCCTAGTGGGGCTGTGCACTTCCTGGATAAGGTGAAGATCCTGTAATACAGCCAGGAACCTACTCAAGCAGTCAGACCTGGCTGTCTGCTCCTCCCAGAAAATGTCTGGGTAGTTTAGGTCACCCATGTCAATAACATCCCTTGACCTAACCACCTCCATAAGCTGACTGGAGAAGTCCTGGTCCAGCTCTTCCCCCCTGGTTGGGTGGTCTGTAGTAGACACTCACTGTAAGGTCCCTTTCACCACGCCCCCTTTGTAGTTTGACCCATAGTGTCTCTGCCTGACCCTCCTCTATCCCAAAGCTAATCCTTGATGATGTGAGGTGCTTTTTGACATAGAGCGCAACCCCTTCCCCCACCTTTCCTCTCTGTCCTGTCTCTTCTATATAGGGTGTATCCCTGAATACCCACCGCCCAGTCGTAGGTAGGGTCCCACCAGGTTTCTGTGAGCCCTACTAAGTCTGGGTTCTTACTTGCAATGAGATGGCACAGTTCCTCCTGCTTACTCCCCATTCTATGAGCATTAGTGTAGAGGCACCTGAGGCCTACTGAATCTTTGATTTAAACCCCTCTGCACCAAGGAGGAATATGGAGGGGGAAAGGGGAAGAATCACTTGCCCAAAGTTTTGTTTTTTTTTTTAAGTTAGAATAAAGACACATCCAGTCCCCCGAAAAGGACAATAGTGAAGGCCAAAGTCAGAGGGCCTGGGACCTTATAAAGGAAGAGCTGAGAAGAATTCCATGGAGATGATTCTTATTTGATTTTATAAGAGTAGTCATATAGTGTCTGAGCTGATGAAGAAAGAGAATGAGACATTGCAGAAGAAAGAGAATGAGACATTGCAATTTGAAAACTAGAGAGAGAGAGAGATAGGAAAGGATAGTCTCCACTCAACACCTGTGGAGAACATTGACCACCTTAGAGGAAAGGGGAAGGGTGATGGGGAGGGGAAGCCCTGCAGAAGATCCACAATGGAGTCAGACAGACCGGCAAGTCAGAACATTCATCCTCCCAAACATACATTTTCCAACAAGACGTGGCAGAAAAGTGGGAGAGAAAGACTAGTCAGGAAAACCTGACATGGTTCCAAAGTGGAAGAACACAGCCTGCTGACATCCCTCAAATTATTTCTATTGCTGAAGTCTTTCTACTTTATAAGTGTTACTGAGGCATCTACACCTGTTGAGGGTTGGTACAGTGGCCCGGTGACCTATTTTGGGCCAATAGCAATCCCAAAATCCCCATTAAGATGAAATACATTATTTAATTCCTTTGAGTTCCTCAGTTGTCCTCTGGTTCTTAACCAAAGTAGGGTACAATGAGTTGATATACACCATAGAATGAGCAAGCAAAAAAAAAAAAAACTGCAGAAAAAAAAATGAATGTAGGGGGTAGCACCCCTGTGTGTTTCTCCCTGAGGCTACTGTATTCCTGTCCTCATTGTATCTTGCCCACCAAGACTTAATTAAAAATAATAAACAGGATGAGTTGTTCAGCTGGGGAACAGTCCTAGCCCAAAGAGAAAAACTACAGCTAACACAGCCAGTCCTTTTTTGGCTGCAGTGATATGGCTTAATAACTTGACTCTTAAGGGTCTGAAATGGGAGCTTCTCCTGCCCCATTTTTCTTGTATTTCCTGGTTGATTCTCTCCTCCAGGTGGGGGTCAGTGTCCATTGAGCAGCTGGAGCATGGCATCCCTGCTGAGGAAGTCATAGAACTGTGAGTCACTGGCTGGCTGTTCTAAATCATGGCTGGGGCTTCCCTTGGGCCCTGTTCCCAACTGTGGAAACTCACTTCCCTAGACAACACTTCCCTTCCCAGGCTCCTCACCATCCAGCCCAGAAGGCTCATTCTGCACAGCTGAAAGTGCATTGCTGACCCCACAGGGCTTATTCCACTCCTGGTTTAATCAGCAGCTGAGGGGGAATCCTGAAACTGAGAAGGTAAGGGGAGAAGTGTGAGCGGTGCTCCTTCTCTCCTCACCCTGAATTCTCTGTCACAATAAGTAATCAACTTTTTACTTCATAAGTAACCCAATAATTATTGGCACAAGGATTTAAAACAAACTTGTCCTCCTTTCAGGTGAGTGCCAAAACTCTAGACACAATCATAATATGCAGTTTCTTTTGGATATTATAGTGGAAGAGTGGGAAAGACTAAAAAAGATCCACCTCAATAGCCTATAGCACATTAGTTAAGGCAAGGGTTTGATAAGAGATAAACCCTATTTAAAACAAATAGATTTGAAATCCAAATAGGCAAACAGGATTTGAAACTGTTCTACACACATTACAGGTGAATGTTATAAGCAATTAATCCATAGGATAATGGTACAACCACCACCACCTTCATCTACCGGAATGGCATCTTGTAAATGTAGTCAGAAAATAAAAGTCAACTGTGTGGATATATGAAATTGCTTGGAATTTTTTTTTTCACGTGAAAATATTTGCTAAGTTCAGTTCAAATCCACACACAGTGTCAGCTGCTATGAACTTGCCTATTAGTTGAACAAATGTTTTGCTCCATATTTTCATCTATGTCTATATGCATTGAAATAAAGGATATATGCTTATATTCTAAACACATCCAAGATGTTATTATGACAAAGAGAAAAGAAATTACACTGCTATGAACATTTATTGTGGAATATCTTTCTAAAAGCCAGGAGAGGTGAAAGTATTAAAAAAAACCCAACAACAACAAAAAATGAGTGACATTTTTTTTCTATGCACCTCCTTCACACATACATATTTCTACACTATAGAAACAAATAAAAATAACTTCTCTAGTATAACAAGCCAACTTAGTTAGGTTCTGTTCAATTAATATTCTTTTGGGTCCAGAGGCATCCTGGCTCTGTAATACTGGAGCATCTGTGCAGTTTTGGTAGCCAAATGTAATATAGTCTTCATGGTCAGAGGTCACATTACATCTTCATATCAGAGGTCAATAAAAACCAAGACAGTTTGTTGTCTGGAAGTCAGTCAAACTGATGCATATGAAATAATGGCCTTGCTCAAAGCAAATCAAAATCTTTCAACCATAAACATTTTGGTTCATATTATTTATTTGCATTTTATTTATTTTTTATGTATTTGATTTATTTATATGCCACCCTTCCAGTATATGCTCAGTGGCTATGTCTACACAAGACACATTACTCCAGATTAGAGCAAATTACTGTGGAGTAAGTGGCACTGTCAACATGTACAGACACTTACTGCACAGTAATTATCTCTAATCTTGAGTAAATAGGCTACCTTGCAGCCCGGGGAGAAAATTAGACCCCTGGATATCCAGGGGTCTAAAAAAATCTATGTTTAAAAAAGGAGTGAAGGGCACAGTCCCTGACCATGTCCTGAGGCAACCGGAGGCTGGATCCTCCATGGAGACGCTCTGACTGCCAGAGCATCTCCATGGTTGGCCCTTGTCCTGGTGCTGAAACACATGGTGGGTGAAGCCATTTGGTCCCTGTTGGTTCCTTCACCCCTTGTGTGGGGTTGAACCCCTGTTGGGGGGCCGTAGCCCTTGTGAGAGGGCCAAACCCCCTGTTGGTGGGGGCAAAACACTTGTGTGGGGGCCATTGCCATGTGGAAGTGCAGCAAAACATATTTTCATGAATTCATGAAATGTATTTAGAGAACACTTTATTATTATGATAAGAGACTTGCTTTAACACTGTAAGATATATCAATAAAACATTATCCAACTGATCACTGTCTCTGTCTTGCTCTCTGTCTTTATAGTGGTCTTTTGCTTTACTTGTGTAGGAACATGGATTTGGAGGTATTTTACAGAGTCACTTTGGGATTTTTTTTATCAGGGATTTTTCAATTTTCCAGTAGGGAAAACCAGAATTCCTGCTAGGGAGGTCAGTGGCAGGACCCTGCTTGCTCAGAGCTGGCACCTTGGACCCAGCTAGGTGTGGCTGACCTCCTGGACAAATGGGACCAAGAGGACATGATTTGACACTTCAAAGCAGGCCACCACACCCAGAACATCTTCCAGGTGATAGCTGCCCAGATGACTGGACAGGGGTACACATGGCAGTAGTGCAGCACAAGGGCCAACATTGCAACCGCAGTCTACTGGCAGCTGGTCCAGAAGGGCAGATGCCTCTACTGGCTCTGCAGTCCCCATCTGAGTCTGGCAGGTGTGCAGCAGGTCACAGCCAGGCAGCAGCCCCCACTGCCAGACTGCTACAGTGGGTAGAGGGTGCAGGGAACTCTCAGGGATGCTTTAGCAGTCCAGCTGGCACAGGGGGTAGAGTACCCAGGTACCAGTTGGCTGGGCCCCAGAAGCTCCTGGGAGCTAGTAGCCCTGAGCTACTTGCCAGGGTGGCTTTTTATACTGCTGGGGCCAGGAGAGGGTAGCTTTTTATATTGCTGGGGACCCTTAGGTCTATCCTTTTATGTATTAAGAAAAGGTTAACAAATTATATACAAGACCTCATTTTAGAACAAGAGAAGACTACTGCTATAATGCCTCTTGTCTTAATTCCATCTTCTCTCAATTTATAAATAAACCTTTAACTCCTTTCTTTTTGGTCAATGGATCAATAAGCTATCAGAATGCTAGTGTTGGTAGGAAAAAAAGTGTATGACCTATTTCAAAAATTTTTTTTTGACCAGTCAATAAACTGTGACCTGTCTTCATTTACCAGAATTGTTTATACACATGAAAGACTCACACAATCTAAGACATATGATGACAAACACTTATAGGCAGCTTCAAACACTGACTCAGACACTTTGATCTTCCACAGTAGCTTGGAACATACAAATGCTTTAGAATGACACATATAAAATAAAACACTAACAAAACAAAGTGTATAATTTTAATGCATTAAATATAGATACCTCTTCAGCAGTAACAAGGTGACCTAAGAAGATCTTAGTTCATTAATTCCAAATCAGTTCCCCCCCACTAAAATAGAGCATCCCATAATGAAAGCCATTTCAGTATTTGGCATCTTGATTTCCATTAACTTTTCTCAATTTTCATTCTTAAGGTATTAACAGTTTAATTCTTTAAGTACAGTAAACACATTTGGCAAAGAAAAGAAAAAAGAAAAGAAAAGAAAAGAAATCACAGTACAGTAATCCTGTGTCATAAATGGCTGACTCATCAAACTATTAGCATGATTTTTTTCCTGTGGTATGCACATTTGTGCTAAGATTTATCAAGCACCAAACCCATCACAAAAGGCCAGATCATCAAGACCATCAGTATGTATTCTTTCTTGAATAAATATATTTCTGGTTTTGGATGCTGAATAATGTCAGGCTATGTACAGTTTCTGGCAATAGTTCTTTTTGCTGTTTTGCACAGTTTTGCCAGCTACAATAAACATATTTAACATATACATCTGAAGAAAAACAAAATAAATATTTCATTGCTATTTGGAATTATTGGGATAATTTTCCTCTAGTATTCCAACACAATACTCCAAGCACATCAAAAACAGTGACCAATTGTCTGAATACTTTCCGAAGAACACAAAGAGGTTTTGGGTTTTTTTAAAGGATACAACACTACATGAATTCATGTAAAATTTAGCTAAACACAGCTTCACTAAGAAAAGAGGTGACAGATTGTGATCTATCTGTGTATAACAGAACAGATGTTCAGTGCACATAAACCAGTTTCAAAATGGCTGAAACCAGTTTGATATAAACCTGGTTGAATGTAGCATCAGACTTAACTGATTTAAGTCAAACTGGTTTATGTAATGTCTGTCCCAGACCCTTTGCTGGTTTAAAATAAACTGGACTCCCCCAGCATCCCAGCATGATGTCTGGGCTGGGCAGGGCTCTCTGCTCCACAGCAGAGATGGCCCCTCCCCTCTGTTTAGAGACTGCAGGTACAAAAGGGTCTGCCTGGCTTCCCCGTGTCCTACACACACCCCTCACTGCTGACTACTCTAAAGAATACTCCCTCCCTCCCTCCCATCTCCTACAGCATGGACCCCAGCCCCACAGAAACTAGGCTTTCATCAGGGAGCTTTGAACTAATGGAGAGAGGCTATTGTTTTGCTGATGGGGTGATAAACACTATCAGTTTCCTGATGGCTTACTTGCCTGTCAGTTTGTTGTAGACAGTATAAAATGTTGCCCTGGGGGATCAGGCCAACTCTCAGGATATCAATATTGTGCTGTTAGACAGGAGGGTGTGACACAATTGCACATATACAAACACACAAATCAATTAGGTGCATACACACACACACACACTACCAGCTCAGGCACATACACATCCAATCCAACCTAGGCACATGCATACCCATCATCAATTCAAGCACATACACTATATATACCTCAAAAGTTAGACACAGATCACTAATTCATATATATATGTCATTGTGTGCATGATATATATACCCACACACACACACTCACCAGTTCACACACATACAACCCATCTACACATACTTACAGGTAAGTTCCTAACTTGGATGGTACAGTGTGTATGTGTGTGCTTGAGGTACTTGGGGGAAGGCTCAGGTGAGAGAGAGAGAGAGAGTTCAAGTGTCGGGAGTGAAAGTTGCCAGAACTGGGATTAGAACCGGTGGACTACAAAGAAGGTGGCTGAGGAACTAAGGCTTGGGTTTAAGGTAGACTGGGGCTAGAAATTGAGGCAGACAGCTGAGGTATTGTGGGGGGACAAATAAGTGGTGGCAAGGAGGAAACAGCCAGGAAAGAAACAGAGACAGAAACCTGGTTGCTCAGGGGAAAAGGAAAAGGTAGTGGGGATAAGACAGTGGCAAAGAAACAGGGGGTTTGGAGGCAGAGAGGAGCTCAAGATAGGTGTTGGAGGTGGCAGTGAGCCAGAAGCAGGAGAGGGAGAAATGAGACAGAAGTTAGAGGGGTGAGGAGCAGAGACTGGAGCAGGGCCAAACCATAGTAAAGAAAAACCCAACTTAGGGGTCCAAATAACAGTGTTATTAAACAGACAGCACACTACAGAGCCCCATGAAGTTATTGGCGCACACACACACACTGGCAGCAGGAGAAAGAGACTCAGTGGAAGGATTGGAGTTCAGGTAGGGAAGAGAAGCAGAGTCCAAGTCCTTGGTTGAAGAGGGGTTGGGGGGTGATAGCTACCTATCCAGGCTGGAAGGGGTCCTTGTCCAGTAGGTGTTGTCCAGAGGGGGGTTGCTGGCAGGGCCTCTGGTTGGATTGGTGGTGTGGCATGGTGCTAGTCCAGATGGAGAGGGCATTCCACTGGGTCTGTCTTCACTTCCCCTTTTTATAGGGGCAGACCTTGTGTGACCCTAGTGACAGGAGGTATGCCTAGGCAAGGGTCAGACCCTGTGTACTGAGCATGTGTGCTTCATGCAGGGATGTGCAGTTCTGGGTGTCTGCAATGGTGAGAGTTGCTGGTTCTGCAGGGTCTTTTGTCTTTCAAATGCTGGGTTCTTGTCTCTGTTCCTGGGTGAGGTCTGTAGTTCCTGGATGAATCAATGTGAGGTGATGGCCTGGTTGTTACAGGCCATTCAGTGGAGGCCTGCTACCGTTGTATTTCAGTCATTCCCAATCGCTCTCATTCATCCGGGAACCAATTAACATGGAAGGGGTACATGAATCATACAGTTGCAACACAGGGGATGCCAGGGCAGAGGACACAAGATGGAGGCTTGACATACAAAATGGAAACTTGATGTGACTTACGCTAACTTACATATATAGGCCTAAAACATTAATCACACAATATAAAAGCCGTACAAACATAATAATTATCACTTATAAAACAGTGGGTATCAATATCAAAATAGCAGGGAACTTATTTGCAAAGAGGGGAGAGAAAAATAAAACTTACTACCTACAATAAAATTTTAAAGCTTATCTTACATCTTAGCTTACTTATACTTATCTATAGGGAATAGAGAGGGTTTAAAATAAATAAAAAAAGAAAAACTGGGGCGTTTGCTTCAAAAGAAGCAGGGAGGGAGATTGAAAAGCTTCTTATCATCAACAGATGCATGCACTGCACATCCCCCTCTTGACTCAGAGTGCTAGTAGGAGGTTGGGGTCTGGCGACACTCCTACCCATTGAGCAGCCTGTGGGAAAAAGCCTGGGACCACGCAGGCTCCCTAGTCAAAGCATTCTCCTGGTGCCTGGCCATGCCCCACCATCATCTCAGTACTATATAAGGCTAGGGAGGGCTGCTCTAGTACCCCCTGGCTTCTAGCCTGAGCCACTGCAGGCATGTGCCTGAATTTCCTCAGTCCAGAGAGAATTTCTGTCTGGTTACAAACTGGTTCAGCCTTGCCAGATTAGACTAACATGCAAAGATTGAATCAATCAAGGCTCAGGCTGTCTGAATGCCTGTGCCTAGTCATTGAATCATTGCATTCTGAACACTAGTAAGAGCCAAATGTTCAATTCATACCGGCTTTAACAGTTAGCAACTGAAGAATTTTTTTATATTAGCTCAAATGTTAGGGTCCTCATTCTCTAGAACCTAGAGATATGATTCCGACCTGAATTTGGAAGTGACCATAATGAGTAAACCTAATGATAAGTTTGAAGTTCCTAAATTACCATAGAATCATTACAGTAGCTGAGTAATCCATACTTGATGGATGGTATGATTTGAAGAGACAATATCAACCGACATATAAAGAAATAATAATATAGTCCTATAAGAGCCAACAGACACTTTTACAAAAAATATATTTCTCAAAATAAGCAAATACAAATAATTAAATTAATTTTCTGACCAACATTGTGCTTTGCTAACTCCAGGTTTCCAGTTTCTTAGTGAGGATTTTTCTTCCATTTCATCTACAGAAGATTCTTAGTTCTAAATAAGCATACCATTAATCTGTGCAGTCTAGATGGCCATGTATAATGTAGACTGGATGTGGACTATTTATTAACATTTCCATAATTTTAGATATGGAAATTGAGTCATGATTTTTCCAGTAACTAGAAAAATGCTTTGAATGTTCACTTTCTGTGATTAGCTAGTTACAAGCAATGTGCCCCAAAACATATAGGTAAGAAAGAAACATCTCTCACTAATTTCAGAATAGTAGCAGCCCCACTAATCATTGCACTAGGCAAAATACATAAAATTAAAATTATAGAGGTCTATTAGTGTATCTGTGTACTAAAACAATATGACATATTTATCCAAGTATCACATGAATCTTTTTTTCAGAAAAATCAGCCCTCCAAAATTGGGGTGCATGACTTCAGCATGGAGAAACTTTTCAAATAGGGAGATTTACAATAGTAAGTGGAAAATTTGCAATAATTTAGTTTTAAAGAGGAATGTGACTAGTCCAATACAACGTGCACTTGTATCTTTTAAAACCCAGTTCTGTCAATTACATTAAAAACACTTTCATGGGGAATGGATCATAATAGTGCAGCCCCCCCATGCAAAAGTAGGCATTTCCATCCAATAAAGCTAAGAACCTAGCAGGAGACACTGCCTGGAGCAAACTTTATAGGTTTCATCTCGGCCACATACATATTTATTTAAAATGTTCAGTTCCAATTTTTCAGCCATGGACAGAAAATGCACCAAGACAACCACGTCTAATACATGTATCAGTTGCTTCAGAGAAACACCTTTTGGCTTTAGTGCATACCTAGGCTTTCTTGCTTTTAGAAATAATACATTGTCTTTTATTCCAATATTTATTCATAGTATTACATTCTACTAGGCACTCTGATAAAAGTTTTATTAGAGTAAGCTATAGGCAGTTCCACAGTTGATTTTGTAACTCAGAATCAGCCACCAATATTTTTTAATTCTCTCACAGCACTTTTGAGTTATTTAATGCAGTAATGCTGATAAACTTATGTCATGACCATATAAAAGAAAGTGGCCTCAGCAGTGGAATTAAGGGATATGTGAGTGGGGTACCAGTCCCAGGTTCTAATTTAAACAGCACACCAGAATGGTGGACCTTGTGGAGTCTGTGCCATCACAGCAGCAGCCTGTATACTGAGAGCCCACACCAGCTGTCTTTGTGCAAGACTCTTCACCACTCAATACCCCTTCATACACATAAACACTCTGTCCAGGGTGCCAGAATTCCTATGAGATGCTGCACAAGCAGTTTATGGATTAGGATTTTGATAGTATACAATGGAGAATAAAGAGTGCTTGAGGAGGCAAATGCTATTCTGTTGCTGCATATTTCAGAAGGCTACTAGCCTAACCTATATAATTCATAGATTCATAGATTGTAAGGCCAGAAGAGACCTTGGAAGATCATTGGTTCCAGCCACCTGTACCAAGCAGGAAAGATAACTGGGGGTCAGGTGACCCCAGCAAGGTGATTGTCTAGTCTCCTCTTGAACATTTCCAGGGTAGATGAGCACACCACTTCTGGAGGGATCTTATTCTACAGTCTGGACACCTTGACTGTAAAGAAGTTTGTACTAACGTTAAGTCTTAATCAGTCTTCCAGGAATTTGTGGCCATTAATCCTGGTTCCTCCCTTGGGTGCTCTGGTGAAGTTGTTTGCCGAGCCCTTAATGTACTTCCCTAGTGCAGTGGTAAGCTGCTACCAGGACCCCTTTCATCCTTCTTTTCTTCAGGCTGAATAGTCCCAGATCCCTCAGCCTTTCTTTGAATGGATTTCTGTGTAAGACTCTGATCATATGGGTAGCTGTTCTTTGGACTCTCTTAAGCTTGTACATGTCCATGTTAAAGTGCGATGCCCAGAACTGGACTCAGTACTCCAGCTGTGATCTTACCAGTGCTGAGTAGAGTAGACAAATCAACTTCTTGGTTTTGCTGGAGATGCATGCCAGAGTATTATTTGCCCTACTGGCAACAGCATTGCCCTGTCAGCTCATATTCATACTGTAGTCTATTATTACTTCCAGGTCCCTTTCATTCATGGTGCTGGTCACTTTGGTGCAACCAACCTGTAGGTATGTTAGGGGTTGCTCATCCTGAGGTGGAGCACTTTACATTTCTCAATGTTGAACTACGTCAGATTCTGATCCACCCTTGCTAGCCTGTCTAGGTCCACCTGTATCTGTAGCCTATCTTCAAGCGTGACCACGCTTCCCCATAACTTCCTCTGCAAACTTGGCCAGTTTGGGAAGCCCTCTTGGAGAGTGAGCTCTTCATCCCCACATCCAAATCAGTAAAAAAAGATGTTGAAAAGTACTGGAGCAAGCAGGATGCCACTGCCCACTTCTCACCAGGATGACACAGATCCATTCACTACAACTCTCTGGGTCCTATCCTGCAGCCAGTTTCTCACCCATCTGACTGTCTTGGAGTTAAGCCCACAATCCTCCAATTTTCTCATGCGGACATAATGGGATACTAGATCAAAGGCCTTTTGGAAGTCAAGGTATACAATATCAACCTGCTCTCTTGTGTACAGGTGGCAAGTTACCTGGTCATAGGAGGGGATGAGGTTAGTAAGGCAAGACCTGCCCGTGACAAAGTCATGCTGACTGTCATTCAGAATCTTATCTTCTGTAAGTTTATTGCAGATAGACTGATTAACTTTTCTAGGATTTTACCGGGGATGGAAGTTAGGCTGAATGGTCTATAGTTAGCTGGGTCCTCCCTCCTGCCCTTCTTGTGGATGGGTACAACATTGGCCCTCTTTCAGTCCTCAGGGACTTTTCCAGGGAGCCATGATTTCTGAAAGAGTTTCACCAGGGATTCTGCAATGTCTTCAGCCAGCTCCTTCAGCACTCTTGGATGAAGATCATCCAGTCCCAGTGACTTGTGTATGTCTATTTTTTTTTTATTTGGTCATACACCAATTCTACAGCATTAGTAGGAAGGCAATTATTCCTACTGTGGAAATAAGTTTAACCAGCTCTCTTACTTGACTAAGAAGAGAGAGAAAGAGAAGAGAAAAAGATGCTGATGCTATGTGTTTTAAAATGTTCTAAGATAAGGAAAAAACTTTCATGTCTTGTTTTGTCACGATATATTAATCTTTGTGTGCAGATGTTAACCTCCTACTTTCTGGGAACAAGAAACTGATAGATGTTCCCAAAACACAATGTGTTTGCTGAATAAGCAAACTACCTACGTGTGACAAACGAATGATCAACTTCTTCCTGTTTCTTCAAGGTTGCTTTGTCTGAGCCATGCATCTTTTCTCATTGTCTAAAGTATAAATACACTTGTAAACTTATAGAGATCAGAGTTCCTTTGAGAACCCTCCTTGTGATCACTTGTATAGCTCTAAATAAACCAAGATGCCTCTATCAATTCTGATACAACCACAACGCGAAGTTTGATTTCTTCCACACTACTGTGCTCATCCTGTACCGTTGTTTTCCCCTTGGTCTGGTAAAAGACCAAGGCTAAGTAGTCTTTCAGGAGTTCAGCTTTCTCCTGGGTGCCAGTCTCCTGAATTGTTCAGCAAGGGCCCCACATTCCCATTTGTTTTTCTCCTGTACCCTAGGTACTTTGTTGTTCTTGATTCCCATAGCTACACTTAGTTCAGTTGCCGCATTAGCCTTTCTTATCTGTTCCCTGCAAATGTGGGCCATCATGAAATACTCCTCCCTGTGGCCCAGCCTGAGCTTCCATTGTTTATAAGACTCTTTCTTCTTTCCTAAGAGGACTGTGATTTCCCTGTTTAGCCAAGAGGGCTTCTCAGCCCTTCTGTTAACTTTTCTCCACATGGGAATGGACTTCCTTTGTGCTTCAAGGATCATGTTCTTAAGGAACAACCACTCTTCCCAAACACCTTTTACCTTCAGTTCTTGGTCCTGGAGCCCTTGCCCTACTAGTGACCTAAGCTGGTTGAAATTCGCATTTCTGAAGTCCAAAACTTCAATCCTGCTATCCAATTTGTCTGCTTTACATCAGACAGTGAACATGATGGCTTCATGGTCTCTGTTGCCCAGACTTCCCTCTATGTTTAAGTCAGCCAAAAGGTCATCTCCTTTGGCCAGGACCAAGTCTAGAATAGCATCACCTCTGGCTGCCCCATGCACCTCCTGAGACAGGAAGAGCTCCTTGATACAGGTCTAGAAGGATCACAACCGATCCAACTTGGCTGAGTGTTCCTCCCACTCTGGATAATTAAAATCTCCCATGAAAACCATTTTCCATGCACATGCAGCCTCAGTCAATTCTCAGGTGAACTCCTGATCGAGTTTGGCTCCCTGGTTTGGTGGTCTGTAGTAAACACCTACATTTAGGTCTCTCTCCCTCCCTCCACCACAATTTGTCCCAGAGGGTTTCACACTGCCCATTTTTGGAGTTGATGTCAGCCTCCCAGGAAGTGTACTGCTCTCTCACATAGAGAGCAGCACCTTCATCTTTCTTCCCTACCCTGACCCTTCTATGCAGGGTGTATTACTCTTTAGCGATGCTGCAGTCATATGAGGAGTCCCTCCATAATCCCTACTAGATCATAATGCACACTGGAGAGTAGGAGAGCTAGCTCCTTCTGCTTGTTCTCCACACTCCTGGCATTAATATATAGGCACCTGAGTCCTCTTTCTGAGGCCCGCATCTTCCTGCCCCACTAATGAAAAACTATTCCCTCAGCTCCTGCAAGAGTGGCACTCCCAGTGTCCTTATCTACAGAGCTTAGTTTTAAGTTGGTCCTGTGGCGGCCGAGGGCGGTCTAAGGCTATGGCCAGTAGCCCGGACCATCAGGTGGGTTTTTTCCACGATGGAATAGTTAGGCACGGAAGCGTATTGGTTGTATAAAGAAAGCTTTACTTACACTGCCGATGGTTGCAGTGCAGGAAGAAAACTTGCTTGAATTACAGTTGCACACAAACACACAGGGGTGAGATCTCTCTTCGAACCGAACTGAGATGAGTCATCGGTGTACGACTCCATGAGCGTTCAACACGGGGGTACGTCAATATTTTCATGATGACGGGGAAGTGGTTAGAGGCTGATCAGGCCCCTAAGTTCTCCTCCAAGACACACACGGAGTTAGCTAGGCTCCACAGCACGCTTACAGTTCCCCACGAGATGGTTGTGGAGTCCTCCAACTTGGGCGGAAACTGCTCTAACCTTTTATACGGCTAGCAAACCAATCGCTAGCTGCTAGGTAGGAATAATTTAGAATTGACCAATAGTGGGACACAAATTTGCATACGTGTGGCGGGAACTCTTCTGCACCGGGGTTTTTTCTCTGCAGCTGAGAAATCCACCGTGCAAAGAAAGCTTCATGTGGCGGGAAAATTCCAATGTGCCGAGGCACTAAAAATCATTGGGTTATGACAGGTCCCTGGACGTGTTTGAATTTGTGCATCCCTGTTCCCCAGAAATCTTAGTTTAAAGCCCTGTCCAGAAGATTGGCCATCCTGGCCACAAACAAGGCCTTACCTTTCCTCATGAGGTAGGTGCTGTCCCTTCCCAGGAGTCCTCTCTCTCTGAAGTGTGCACCATGGTCAAGGAATATGAATCCTTCTCAGTAGCACCAGTGTTGGAGTTGCCGGTTCACTCCCTCAATGCATCCTTCCCTTCTGGGGAGCACAGAAGGAAAGACTACCTGGGCCCCCAATTACTTGAGTCCAGCCCCCAGAACCCTGTAGTCACTCATGACCCCATTTGGATTACTCCTGGCCATGTCATTAGTTCCCACATGGATGAGAAGCATGGGGTAGTAAGATATTAAAAAATTAAATAACACTTTAAAATGGTTTAATATTCATAGGGACTTTTGATTATGCAATTATCTGATGTCATTGAGCTATACACATTAGGGAAATCTAATTTTATAATATCTGACCCTGTTGTTTGTTTAAAAAAAAAATAAGGAACATTATTACAAAGTTCTTGTTAGGCAAACCACCTGTTTAGAATCAATCAATTTGTAAGCAAACAGTTTTCCTTGTTATAATAAAAATTGGTAAAAGAATAATGAAGTTTTTACTCCATAAAATATATTTTTCTACAGGGTTGTCTTTTAAACCCCTTTTTGACTATGTAGCAGTTGCCTTACAGCTAGTTGTTCAGCTCCTGCTACTATACCATGTGGTGTTTTTTACACTACATGCTGGGCATCCAGTCAGCCAGAGAGGACTGGCAAAGAAACAGGCACTTCATGAATAAGCATTTGCTTAAAACCCACATTATTTGACTATTTTCTACTACAACTGTGGTTACTCCCTGGTTGTAAATTAAAATACTGCCATAAAATCTATTGCAGTGCTATAGCTTCCACACTAGCTGAAATTTATATGATGTGCATGATGCGCCTTTGCATAAAAGAGGCACCTCTATGTTCCCAAAATCCCCATTAAAATTAAAGGCGTTATTCCATTCCTTTGGGTGTCCCAATTGTCATCTGGTTCTTAACCCAAATAGGGTACAGTTAGCTGACATACTCCACAGACAGAATGAGCAAGCAAAAACAAAACCACAAAAAAACAGAAAGTTTGGATATGTAAAAAATGTCCCTGCTTCTGCTATTAATAGAGTTACTCCTCACAATTTATATGTTTAAATATTAGCTATGACAGAGAAAGTTGGAGAGATTTAAAAACTACACAAAATTAAAACATTTTATTTGTTTGTGTATATTCTGTGCTGAACCAGTACATGATTTGCTACAGGATTTTACACACGGTAATGCTTAATGTAACTGCAGCCTGATCTGGACAGGGCTGGAGCCAGCTGCTCCTCCCTATCCCCCACCTCGCTGACACTGACTTAGCACCAAGTGCCACAGTTGAGGATGTCTGTGCACCCACCATGTCCAGAAGCCATGCCCTCTCTGCCACATGCCTAGCTTTGTCCAGCCCAGGATCACCTCCCCCTGACATGCCAGGGTGAGCTGGGTCTCTGCCATGGGCAGCAGGTGGAGGCAGACATAGGGAGCCAAGCCTAGGAATCACATCTGCTCCTCAATGCACAGAGTGAGCCAGGTCTCTGCTGATGGCAACCTTGAACTAGTTTTGGTGTAGTGCTTGGGGTGGGATGAACAAAATGATTGTTGGTCCCAGTCCCAGCACCACACAGGAATTTTGAAGTGGCTCTGGTGTTATGCCAGGGCTGGAACCAATAATCACCTGGTTGTTGATCCCAGCCCCCACACCCTGAACCAGAATCCTGAACTCATTATCTCTGTAGAGCAGTCCAATGACAGATGAGCATATATTACTTAATATCATCAAGAGATATTCCTTCCACAAAAAGACACAACTTAGCTATGATACAAGTAAATTTAGCACTTGTTTTACTCCTTGAACATGCAGTTACTTGTGTTTTAAGTGCCGTTAACACATCCCATGTGGGCAACAGAGCCCAAAGAGGTCTGGCTTATAAACTAGGACCACTTGATATGTCTGAAATTGGCTACCCTAAATTTTTAGGTACTCATAATCACATGCCCTTCATCAAAAGCTTAATCTTTAATTTTTGCACTAAGCAGATTCATACTGATCACCAGTTTGTTCCACAAGACTTTTAGGGTTTCTCCTTTTCTTTCCCATCCCCTCACTTCATTCTTAAGCAAAGTTAGGGCTCTTAAATTTTCATCTGAATATGGCCAGGCCATGATTCTGACCTTCTATAGCTCTCATTAGGCTCCCAGGTAACCTAAAACTTGGAAAAAAATGTACAGGAAGAACTGTAATTTAAAAAACAATCCCAAACACTTGTTTTATTTCAGTTCAGAATATTGGTGTCTGATTTTTAGTCCCAAATGCAGGGGGTAGTGAAATCCTGTGTCTGAAAAAGTTTACAAAAGGAAGTCTTAGAATATGTTTTCATAATATATAGGCAGAAGGATCACCCTTACAATCCCCCATCATTAAGGAATACTTAACAGCCAGTAAATATAATGGTTTGGTTTAAGGAATACCAGTGGAATGGTATAATGAAAAGGCATTTCATGCTTTTGATATTGCTAATTGTACATAGATACCCATAAAATGATCAGAGGTATAACAAGCAGTTTTGGGGATGGAAACTCCAGTGGCATCTTCCACCAATCTTGAGCCCCATCTAAGTAAGGGGTGCATTCTTCCACCCCTAGCTATACAACTGATTTATATATGGAATTTGTATATTTTGTGCTGAAAAAAACCCAAAACTTCCCTCTCCCTTCTTGTGAATTCTACATTTCATAGCAGTCATATTCCATTTCAAAATGTACTATACTAAAAATAAAAATCAACTTTTGGTTCGTTACTATCAAGTTAGAATTTGTCTAGAAGGGTTTTAAGAGGAAACCATTTATACATTTGCCTAGAGGAATCCTTAAAAATTAATGTCCTATGAGGCAGTTTTATCCAACAGCTGTAATTAGTGCTGTAATTCATTGGAAACACAGCACTGCCACCATTTAGAGAGAAACAGGTTAAAGAAAGGTAGATTTTATTTCTTATTGCACTGATGAGCCTCAAATTAAATCCATCTACCCTGATCTACCAGTGATTAAAAGAGACTAAAGCTCTGCAGATGAAGAAGCAAAACGTGCAAAGAAGAACAAAGATATTACTAGAAATGACCTGATGCAAATAATATTCCTTAAAAAGGTGATTTAATGATGTAAGAAATGAAAGAAAGGAGAAGAAAATAAATGGTCAAACCCAACTACAATTATGAACTGCAACAAAAAAACTTCAGATTAATCAGTGGCAAATTATTTCAACAATTAATAGTTCTGCCCTTTCTTTCTCAAATGCAAAAAAAGAAAAAAGGAAAAAAAGATATATCCTGGCCTGTAAATCCTTCCTCCCTCAGTAAAACATGCTAGTGATCACATTTGATTACACTTATATCACAGGGCTGGCAGAATTCACAGCTTATTACTATCTCACAATTTAGAAGCTCAAAGTCACTCAGAGCCCATAGGCATAGCTGAACTATGAAGCCCAAGAGACTGATAGAGTATGTGAATATAACCGTCTGCTGATGTGGAGAACTACAGATCTGAGATTACAGAAATGAAGGGAAGGCAAAACACCCTTTAATCATATTTGGGAGTGCCAAAGAGAGTACGTGATAGAGCAAATGCATTCCAGGTAGTTCTTGTTTACACCCCACGAGTCCCACATGATCATAGACACCAAATTACTCTTGGGGTGATGTATCTGCAGCCAGTGTAGTCTTTGTGAGGATGTCACTTCTGGGATATAAAAACACAATGAAGTCTGGATTAGTGTTCATTTGTCTCCATAACTAGCTTGGTTTTGGCATAAAAAGCCCATAAAAACCACACACACACAAAAAAAATGGGAGCTGTTTTGGTTAGTTAACATTTGTTGTTGTTGCTTTATTCAGATTTACAAAGGAGAGAAATATCAAGCCTTACACTGCAGGACCAGGAATTCACTTTTTGATCTTTGTCTGTAAAATTATTTATAAAAGTACAGAGCAATCTCACATGACAGCATCAGAAAATTCAATACTGAATCCTGCTAAAAGACTGCTTTGCAATCTGATTAAAAATGTGTATTAAAATATATGTAATGTAAGAACATTGCACCAATATGTTTCTTTTAAAAAAGGCATCTTTGATCTGTCTATGTATGGTGAAATCATATGCATGAGGAAAGAGGGCCCTTTTATTGGGTTGTTTTTTTGTGTGTGTATTTTAAAAACAGTCCTACCTAAGCCACATCTTTCTCCCAGCAAATGCTACGGTTGTGCAAAAAACTTTTCAATTAAAACAACAATAAGGCTTTTTTTTTTAAATCTTCTTTTAGATTTTTCTTGTCTTTTCTTTTAGTCCCCCCTGCTTTCAGTCTCTAGCACTGCCCACATTTAGTGTGCTTTCAATAAACCATTATTGTAACTAACCCCCAGGTTTATACACACTAATAGGGCTATGAGAAACACCATTGTTTTGTTTTGACACCTGTTCCACCATTTTGAAGGGGCAGTGTTTTGTTTCATCATTTCATTTCATTTCAAAGCAAATTCCCATTTTGTTTCATTGAAACTGTTCAGCTGTTTCAACACATTTTGACATTTTGCCCATAGGCTATAATGGGGAATCATGAAAATGCCTAAAACTTTGTCATTTCTTGCCTAATTTGGATGAAAATTGCAGGGATGGTAACCCCTTCTGAAGGCATGAAGCCTGCCATGATTTAAGGTGATAGGTATAGAGGTTTCTGGGAAACTATACCTCCAACTCTTCAAAACACAACTCATAACACTTGCTGGTAGTTGCAGCATCCTTTCATCCAGTGTGCAGATCTGGGGGATCACACACCCAGAAGGGCTGTGGGGATGTGCCGGATTCCTCCCAGGGATGCAGACCTCTATATCTGTGCCAGATGAGAGGAGGCTGCCACTGCTCCTGGCTGCAGCCCGCACCCAACACTGGTCCCAGGTGGCAGAGCCAGCCTCCTCTCATCCAGGGCACAGATCCGGTGGCTCATACCCCCAGGAGGGCTACCAGGTTGTGCTGGACTCCTCCCAGGGATTGCAGGAGGCTTCCTCTGCCACCTGGGACTGGTGCTGGACACTGAAGCCAAGTAAACCCAGCTTTGAAACTCAAAACGTTTTGAAACATTTTTTTCAAATCAGCATATCTGATGATCTCCACCCCAGAGTGCTGAGGTAATTAGCAGAGGTCATTACAGGACCCCTGCCACAGCTTTATGAACACTCGTGGTGCTCTGGGGAGGTGCCAGAGGACTGGAAAAGGGCCAATGTGGCCCCCATTCTCAAAAAATGGAGGAAGGAGGACCCAGGAAATTATAGGCCTGTTAGTCTTATCTCAGTCCTGGGGAAGATCTTTGAGAAAATGATCCAGGTGCACATCTGTGAGGGGCAACCAACATGGGATCATTAGAGTCAGGTCCTGTCAGACCAACCTGGTGGCCTTCTATGACCAGATCAGAAAATCCTTGGATGCAAGTATCGTGGTCGACATAGCCTTTCAGGACTTCAGGAAGGCTTTCGACACTGTCTGTCACCCCATTCTCATTAAAAAATTAGGAGAATTTGGTGTCAATGCCTACACCATCAGAGGGGTTTCCAATCGGCTGGCCACACCCAGAGAGTTCTGGTGGACGAAAGGCTAACCGCACCTTGTCATGCATCCACAGATGCATGACAAGCAGGTCCAAGGAGGTGGTCCTCCCCCTCTATTGGTCAGGCCACAGTTGGAGTACTGTGTCCAGTTCTGGATGCCACACTTCAGGAGGGATGAGGACAACATCAAAAGGGCATGATCAGTGGGTAGCAGGTCAGGCCCTACAAGGAAAGGCTATGAGACCTGAACCTGTTCAGCCTCCACAAGAGAAGGTTGAGTGGGGATCTGGTGGCCATCTATAAACTGGCCAAAGGAGACCAGCAGGCAATGGGAGAGTACCCTGAGCACTACTGGGAGTAACAAGGAATAATGGCCATAAGTTGACTGAGAGTAGATTCAGAATAGACACCAGGAGTCACTACTTCACAGTCAGGGAGGTTAGGATATGGAACCAACTTCCAAGGGAAGTGGTGCTTGCTCCTATCCTGGGGCTCTTTAAAAGGAGGCTAGATAGACACCTTGCCAGGGTTGTTTGACCCCAGTGTTCTTTGCTGCCCATGGCAGGGGCTCGGACTTGATGATCTGCTCAGGTCCCTTCCGATCCTACCAACTATGAAACTATGAAACATTTTGAGTGCCCTCTTTTTATTTTGAAGCTGTTTTGAAGACTTTTGTTTCATTTCAATTTCACTGTTTTGAGCTCAAAACGTTTTGAAACAGCTTTGAAATGAAACTTTTGCACAGCCCTACACACTATATATGTGGTTATCACTGTTTAAATCCAATAGGCCATGCTGTTACAACTGTGCCTTTGCCAGATGAGGACTTGATCTTGTCTTCATTAGAATTGAACAAATTTGGTTTGCAACCCTGTTCTTTTCCAAAATGAAGTTGGATGGGCAGCTTTTAAATCAGGAATGTCCCTAAGCAAAATGAATCAAAGCCCAAGAACTATAAAAATCAGAACAAAAGCTGTTGGAATCATATTTTTTTTGTATATAGTAAACATAGCATAACAAACAATCTTGTGAACTGCCCATATCAATTATTATATGTGAGTTAATTAATTCTGAAGGAAATTATGTGCACATTCATGCTATTCAATGCTAAAACAACATATGTAGGTTTAAATATTCACATAGTAGATGCTAATGAGGCATAACAAAATTCCATTGAAATTTATAAGAAACTGAAATCCAGAAATCATTTTATTTCAGACTGAGAAATATAGTGTTGGAGATATTTAAAAAAATACAAACCTGAAGATAGAGGACTATACTGATTCTTCAATGTTCAATCAAGCATTGTCTCCCCATGAGATATTGCAGCAAGTCAAAAGAGGGTTTACTCAAAGTCAACCTAACTTTGCCTTAAATAGAATATACTGGGAACAACTGGGAACAATATAGAATTGGACAACAATTTGCAATCATTTTGGTGTAAATATTAATATATAACCCATTTCTAATAGAAAATCCCAACATATTTCACAAATAGGGACCATTTATTTCATCAGCGAAATACTTAAGGACCTCTAATCAAATGGAGCCAGATATTTCTTCAGAGACCATAACTTCATGCTTTGCATTGGCAAGATTGAAGACTAACTGACCTGCATGCCTACGTACTTTAATGCCATTTCCAGAGCCAGACTTAGGGGTGGGCAACGAGGGGTACAGCCCAGGGTGTCATGGTCACAGGGGTGCAAAACACCCCACTGCTGCATCCCACCCTAGCCAATCCATGCCTCAGGCAGGAGAAGCCATACCTAACCCAGCCCAGTCAACCTATTGCAGGCTGGCTGAGCAAGGGTGGTGCCATCTGCCTGCAGCATGGGAGCTGCTGTCCCTGAGAGTGCTGCTTAGGAGAAGCTGCACTAGGCAGTGCGGGGGGTGGAGCCTGTCCAGTCCTGTGCCCTG
>NW_005842486.1:120395-140731 GCF_000455745.1 Alligator sinensis | reverse complement strand
GGGGGCATGGGAGTGGGCACCAAAATACAAGTTCACCCAGGGCACCATTTTCCCTAAGGCCAGCTCTGGCCAATTCTATACTATTCCAACCAATGCCAATCTAGTAAAAAAGGACCACAAGTTACACTAAACCCTTCACTGTTTACATGTTGGCTGAATGCTATGGAGTATCTAAAAAAATGCCAAAAGGCTTATAACTATAGCAGTATGGTTTGTTTAGCTTCTGTATGATAAAAGACAACAGGCTTCAAATGTTGCTTTTCAAAGGTTTAAAACCTTTGAAAATAGTATTTGCTGAGCAGTAATCTCTGAAGCTTTTTATCATTTAAAAAAATCTATAACAGTTCAACCATGAATTTCCAAAAGAACACAGTAATTTACGTACATGTACACACACACTTTTTTCTTAGTCATTTTCCATACAGTATTTTAGAGGCTGTTTGAATCAGGGGGGGATTATTTACTTTGTACATGATCAACTTTATATGTACACTATATAAATATATACCTGTAAGAGGGAACCCTGACCCTAATGAACAGGGTTTAGCTGAATATAAGCCCAGTGCCTAAATGTAAGCCCACTGTAACCCAATGCAGAGCTCAAGCAGCTAGCATCCTTTTGCTCAATTTGAGAAGGGCCGCAAAGTTACAGTGTGGTGGAAGCATGGAGGATGGATTCCATTTGCTGTCTGTTAGAAAAGCTGTAAATGAGATCTGGTTTTAGCTCTCTCTTTGTGAACCAACTATCATTATGCTACATTAAAAAAGAGAAAAAAAATAGATTTGAGAAAGTAGAACGTATTTTATATGCTACAACTCTACACTTTTAGATACTTGTTTGTGGAATGTCCCGCTCCCCCCATACCCACATCCTAAAAGTACCAAAACTTTCTAAGCAAAGGGATTTTCTTCGTAGAATAAGAAATAATGTTTCCCCTTCCAGCCATAAATTGTCTTAAAACTTATATTTCTCTTCCACAACATGGGCTCGTGTACAAAAAACAATGAAACTGTGCTGGGCAGGTGGGTGTTTTGGACAAGATATGAAGGACAGCTAGGGAAGGAACTGGATCACCAGGCTATGGAGCATCTTAATCACCTCTTTGATCCAATGAGTATTTAAATATTTTGTACACAGTGGAACAGCTTCAACAGGAAACCCAAGAGAATCATTGCAGAACACTACATAGCATAGTGCAGGGCTGACCAACCCGTCTTAGGATTCCCCACCCCTCCACTGCCTGAAGAACAATGCCCTGTTCCATGCACTGCCCCAAAACTCTGGGTCTGCTTTCACAGTACTCCTGAGCTGTGATGGAGATCTGGTATCCCAAAGAATAGCAACTTTCACTACCACCCAAAATGGCTGCCCCCAGTAACCCTGGGGTGATGGACACTGGTATTGTGCCAGGACCTAAACAGTTTCTTGGTTCCAGACCTATCCATGCTTGGCCCCCAGAGAAAAACATGGGACTGCCAGAAGCCATACCAACAGTACATTTGGGGCTTAAAGATGTAAGGGCAGCATAGGCCTACAGTCTATTCTACACCTATCTCCTCTTGGGGATTTGCCCTCTCTGCCACCTGTCTTCTTGCATTCAGATGTGCCTGAATAGAACCTTTGATTGCATTTTGTGCCATGAAAATCTGTTGGGGGGGGGGGGGGGGGGGGGGGGGGGGGGGAGAGGTGGATCCCAGTCATGTGGGCAGGAGCTCTGTTGAGCCAAATGTCCCTCCCCCACAGGTACTGGCATGTGGAATTCAACCAGCAGTAACCAATATTCATGAACCAGGATGGAAGTAAACTTCACCCCCTCCCTTTTCCAGTGTACTTCAATGCTGGTGAGAAGTCCAGAGAGAGATGGGCAAGCTGTCATTGCTAGAAGAGGTGGTGTGGTGGGGCAGGAAAATTGGGTTTCCACTGACTGCTTTAACTAGGGTTAACAAACTGGTCAAGCCACTGAGCACCTTAATTGGCCTATCAAGCCTTAAATAGGCATTGGCCTGTGAACAAGTGCTGGAGTCCAAGCACAGGCATGCCACCAATTCTCACATCCTTTGCATTATGCAGAATTCCTTTTGGGGAATCCTGAGTGTGGGGGACAATCTGTACTGACTGACACTTCTGTATCTAGGCACGTCACCAAGCCATTTAACCAAAGTGAGCTCTGAGTCACCCCTGAGCCATGTACCATCCCCAGGGGAGCAAGCCACTCCTGAGCCCATGAGCCACTGAAAAGCCCCAAAGTCATCCCACCAATCACTTTGCCCCCAGAGTTGATGAAACATAGCAGCTGCTGGTGCTGGGTTGTCCATGTCAGCCTGCTTGATGAGCATCTTGTTCAAGTGGTCTCCATCTTCAGCATTCTGGATCAGGGCCTGGGTGGGGAACAAGTCCATTGGGCAGGCATCTACATGCTCCTCTATGGCTATTCCTGTAGCAGATAGCAGAGAGGGGACAACCCTGTCATTTTCTGTCTTTCTTGCTGTCCTACACCAGGCCTGCAGGTTATACAGGACATGGTGTAACAGAGAGCAATGGCATGGTCCACCTTGAGGATCCTCACCAGCACCTCATGGCAGGGAACCACAGTCCTTCCCGTGTCTGAGACTGTAACAGGTATCTGCTCTGGGCCGATCTAAACGTGGCCCACACACCTGTTCCTGGGGCAACCACTTGCCTTCTCTCCTGCCACGCCTTGTCGTTAATTGATTAATTGAGGTTAATTAGAAGGAGGCTGCCCTGATGTACTGCCCTGATGCCAGGGGGCACTATCTGCGACTCTGTTTCCTCCCCTACACTGCAGCCCATGCCTCGCCAATGGGATAGACGTTATGTCCTAGCCTTATTACAATCTGGCCCCTTTTTGTCCTCTCTGGGCCCTACCTCTTTTGATCCGCACCCTCTCCAGTGCTAGGGCTCTCCCTGGCCCTATCTCACTACGTGCCCTCTTCCCTGGGCCTTCTCAGTAATTCTGCCCCCTCTCTGGGGACCTTCTCAGCAATGCTGACCCCTCTCGGGAGCCTTCTCAGCAATGCTGCCCCCTCTCTGGGGCTCACCACACCCGCACTGGGGCTTCTCAACTGTCCCTCTCTGGGGCTGGGGTCAATGCACCCCAAATGCTGTGCCCTCACTGGCACTGGAGTCCCCACACTGCTGTGGGTCCTCTATGAGGCCTCCTCCAACCCCTAGTAGCTTCACCCAAACCACTGGTTACAAACAGCAACACAACTGTAAGCCCCTTGGCTATAACATAAATGGAAGATGCCCGGCCATAACAATAGTCCAGCCTACCAGGGAATACTCCATCCCTCAGCCGTGTCAGACACTGCACCTTCAGTCAGGATGCTCCTCTCTTCCATGAAAGAGAGAGCTCCTTCCTCCTTGGCTGTTGGCAGGGAACTGCCTCTGGCCCCAGCCCCTAGGGTTTATAAGGGAGCCAGGCCCTGCCCCTTCTGGTCAGCTGACCTCCTCTGGTTGCCCTGGCAAACAACAGCTGGGCTCCTTATTCACTGCTGGGACTCCCTCTCTAGCAGTTTCCCCTCTTTAGGAGCAGGGCACCTCAGTGCTCTGTGACAGAGACCATGTTGCATCTCTTTCCCAAATATACTGTAATTTCATGCACTTGCATTTAGTGCATATCTGCAGCCAATCCCACTGGTACCCCTGAGCCACCATCTGGGTTGTGACGAGCTCATAAACTGCCTGTTTTGGTGGTTGTCCTTCTTGTCCTCGGTATTGGTGGCAATGGTTTTCTTATCAACTCAGATAATGATGAGCTCCAGGATCTCAACATGATTCTAGTTCAAAGGCTTCATGCAGGGGTCTGAGGAAGACATTCTCTGGTTTGGCTTGGTTCACAGAGCTAGCTGTTTGTTTTTTCACAGTGCTTGAGCAAAGGTGGCAGGTATTGGCCAACCTTGAAGCTTTCAGTAGGTGCTTGGGGTAAGGTTGTGTGGTCCAGGCATCATATTCTCCCAGAGCAGGTGGATACTCTCCCAGAGGCTTGGGATCAGTATCACATCCTAGGATGTCAGGGGCTATAGATTGCTCATAGCATTTCATAGTTTCATAGTTGGTAGGTTCGGAAGAGACCTGAGCAGATCATCAAGTCTGAACCCCTGCCAAGGCACAAAAAAAGTACTGGGGTCAAATGACCCCAGCAAGGTGTTCCTCTAACCTCCTCTTAAAGACCCCCAAGGTAGGAGCCAGCACCACTTCACTTGGAAGTTGGTTCCAGGTCCTAGCTGCCCTGACTGTGAAGTAGCGCCTCCAGATGTCTAGTCTGAATCTACCCTCTGCCAGCTTGTGACTGTTATTATTAGTCACTCCTGGTTGTGCTTGGGGGAACAGGGACTCCCCCAATGCCTGCTGGTCCCCTCTGACTAGTTTGTAACAGGCCACTAGATCCCTGCCCCCCCCCCGCCCTGCCCAGCCTTCTCTTGTGGAGGCTGAACAGGTTCAGGTCTCATAGCCTCTCCTTGTAGGGTCTGCCCTTCTGCCCCCTGATCATGCTCTTTTGATGTTGTCCACATCCCTCCTGAAGTGTGGCATCCAGAACTGGACACAGTACTCCAACTGTGGCTTGACCAATGTCGCATAGAGGGGGAGGACCACCTTCTTGGACCTGTTTGTCATGCATCCACAGATGCATGACAAGGTGTGGTTAGCCTTCCTGACCATGTCCCCACACTGTCAGCCCACATTCATTTTGGCATCAATAATGATTCCATGATCCTTTTCTGCCTCTGCACTGACCATATCTCAGCTGTCTGCCTCAGTGTTCAGCCCCAAGCTCCCAGGTTTCTCTCTCTCTCTTTCCTGGCTGTCTCCTCCTTGCCACCAGGCTTTTTTTTTTCCCCTTGCACCAGTGACCTTGAGTAACCCTGGGGCCACTTGATCTTAAGTAAACCCAAGCCTCAGTTCCTTGGCTATCATCTTTCTAGTCCACCGGTTCTAATCCCAGTTCTGGCAACTTTCACTCCCTACACTTTAACTTTCTCTCTGTCACCTTAATCTTCCCCTTCCCCCACGTATCCCAGGTACCCCAAGCACACACATACACACTTTACCATCCAAGCTAGGAACTTACCTGTGTGTATGTGTAGGTGGGTTGTGTGTGTGTGAACTGGTGAGTGTGTGTGTGTATATTTTGCATTGTGTACGTGATATACGAATTAGTTATCTGTTTATGTGTACTGAGTGTGCAGGTATGGACAATTGATTTTTATCTAATTTTGGGGGTGTATAGTTTATGTGCTTGAATTGGAGATAGGTATGCATGTGCCTAGGCTGGTTTGGATGTGTATGTGCCTGAGTGTGTGTGTGTGCACCTAACTGATTTGTATGTTTGTATATGTGCAATTGTGTCACACCCTCCTGTCTAACACCACAATATTGAGATCCTGAGAGTTGGCCTGACCCCACAGGGCAGCACACAAAGACATTGAGAAATCACAAAAAACATCAAAGAAAAAAGGACAGGGATTACACAACAGTGGTGAGTTACCCACTTTTAAAATGATCTCAAAGATTATTTCTCCTGAAGGTGTTGAATTTGAAAGTTTAACTATTTCAGCTATGCAGTTGGTCCAGTAAAAAAATATCACCTAAAGAAGTCCTTGCCTCTTGCAAACATTTTATTGAAACTGTCAATGGCAAAAGCCCAATAAAGTGACAATGTTAAGTACATTTTAGTCACTTTAACCTTTCAGGGAACTGAGAACCTGAATGGTGGCAAGATACCGATTAATGAAAGATTCCAGCAAGGTTGATCTTAGTCTTGAGTTACTGCCAGACACTCCCTTCTACCATATCATTTTTATTCTCAGGTAAAAAATATGTAGTCACTGGACACTTCAGCCACCAGCTGACATGGAAAGTTTTATTTTTCCTACTGTATCTCTATTTTCTTCTCTGCTAATCTTGACCTTCAGCAGTATTTTGACTGAATGTAACTGCCTGCAAAATTTATCCTGAAGTTTTGTTTAGAACTTTTGTATAATGGCCTCTCATACAGGGTCAAGTTAGAGAGAGGTGGGGGTGGAAATCTCAAACTGCTTTTTCAGGTCCATGACAACTTTGTCTCAGCCTCTTGAGCTTCAGCTTTATATGTTGCCACACAAGCATTTGAGACATTCTGATGTGAATTTTCTTCTTATAATTGGTTTATCTCAGAGCAAAGAGGTAACACATGGAGTATTACCTGAAAAGCCCCAGAACATAACAAGGATAAAAAATATTAAAGGACTGTTTACCTTAGATGACACACTTATTTAACCAACAAAGTTTAAGTTGTTAATAGAAAGGATTTCTGCTAATGTATTGTAATTAATAGAAAAATTGTTAATTGCTCCCCCCTCCCCTGGGGTTGTTCAAGAGTAGGTTAGATACGCATCTAGCTGGGGTCATCTAGACCCAGCCCTCTTCCCTGCCTATGCAGGGGGTCGTACTCGATGATCTATTGAGTTCCCTTCCTACCCTAACATTTATGAATCTATGAATCTATGTTGAACAGCGTGGGTTCGAGGACCGAGCCCTGGGGGACCCCACTGCCCACATCCCTCCAGGTCAAAAATGACCCATCCACCACCACTCTCTGGGTGTGACCCTCTAGCCAGTTAGCGACCCATTTGACTATGTAGGTGTCGAAGCCACAGTTCCCTAGTTTTTTTTAAATGAGAATGGGGTGAGAGAGAGAGTCGAAGACCTTCCTGAAGTCCAGAAAGACTACGTCCACTGCTACCCCTGCATCTAAGGATTTTGTGACCTGGTCATAGAAAGCCACCAGGTTGGTCTGACAGGACCTGCCTCTAATGAACCCATGTTGGTTGCCCCTAAGCTTAACCTCCCCTGCTGGCCCCTCATGGACATGCACCAAGATAATTCTCTGAAAAAGCTTACCCAGGATTGAGGTAAGACTAACTGGCCTATAGTTTCCTCGGCCCCCTTCCTCCCTTTTTTGAAAATGGGAACCATATTGGCCCTTTTTCAGTCCTCTGGCACCACACCAGAGCACCATGAGTGCTTGTAAAGCCATGCCAGGGGTCCCACAATGACCTCTGCTAATTCCCTCAGCACTCTGGGGTGGAGGTCATCAGGACGAGGTGATTTAAATACATCCAGTCCCTCCAGAAGTTCTCTGACTAGATCCTCACTGACCCTAGGCCTGGGTGCACCTCCCCTGGGGCCTGAGGGGTTCCCAGTGGACGGGCTGATCTGGTCTCTGCTCAGGAAAATTTCTGTCCAGCAGGCCAATGGAAGCTGAAGATGTGTTATTTAATACATCCTCACATGAAAAGTCTGCTATAATATGAGCAAACTTAATACCTACTTTACTGTTTGAACATGCAGAGGCTTGTATTTAAGTGCATTTGCCATGTACTGAGTGCCCCATTACAATTTGCCTTACTCAAGACTGCAGAGTCCGTATGACACTGTATCTAATTCCTTTTGTAGATTTGCCTGTAAGTGATTCTAAAATAATGCTCTATTAATAATTAAGACCTCTAAGCCAAAAGGTGATTTCTGATTTTAAATGTTTTTCCCCTCATTTTTGTTTTTCAAATAGAGCAAGCCATATCTTTAACACATTCAGATATAGCAGGGAGACAATTTTGGATACGAAGAAGAGCAGTTCCTTGACTTCATCATTTTTAGGGCTCTGCTTTGTTGTGTTTAACTTAAATCCTTACCGCTGCTCTGTGTCTTAATTTACATTCAATTTATTGAATGATAAATATGTTCTATTAGGTAGGTACTCTTACATGTATGTGAGCAATTCTACTAACATAATCCCTCACACTGGAATGAAACTGTGGCTTCGACTGTGTTATGCAACAATGGTTTCTGTCCTGAAGGTATAGCATTCTTTAGAGAATAAAAGAAAGTTGCTTTTTGAGGAAAGCATTAGAAATGCAACTTCCAAAACCTAATGTACTGTAGAAACAGGTACAATGGGAAGAAATTCCCTGTGGAGGATACTTTCTCTGCTTTTTTCATTACACCCCTTTTAAAATCTATCTACAACATTCATTTCTGACTGACACACAAGAATGAAATTTATTTCTTGGGAAACCCAAGGTTGAGAAAGGGTTGTCAGGTTTTCACTGATCACTTTGCTAGCTAATGTATCCTTCACTCCAAAATACACCAGCAGGAGACAAGCATAGCAGAAAAGATGAGATGGGACATCAGTCCAGAAAGCAAAGGAAAGGGGTGGCATTAAGGGGTGGAGAGGGTTTCCAGAGATGGAGGGGGCAAATACAAAACACAAAAGGGTTAACAGAAGATCTAGCTCTTAAAGCTTTAGGAGGAAAGACCTATAATGCAAGTAAAGGCACATAAATAGCAAGAGGGAAGCACAGACGGCATCACAGATATTAAGAATTAGGAGAAATAGCCAAAAAAGGAAAGCTTTAGGACCTGCCTGCACTATCTTCAAATACTATAGAGGCAACTGCAGTTTGTGCAATCTTATTAGAACTAGCTTTTAACTCACCAGATTGAATACTGGTAAAAGCTTAGCTGTGGCAGCAATTGAATCTGGGGTACAGAGCCATCTGATAAGCTAGATAATTTCATGGGCAACTAGTCTGTGTCATTTCATGTTGCCATAGTTACACTCATAACAGCAGCTGAACTAGCTAGTTCAAAGCAAATGTTGGTACATCTACACAATTGCAGCCACACCTTTGATTGTATAAGAAGAAATTGTTCAAAAGATGTTTCAGTGAATTATTTTCATACAAGATGGGGATGTCATGCATTTACAATAATATATTCTGTTTACCAGGGTTGGTAAGCCACTCAAGACAAAGACCTGACCTTAAACATGTCTATGCATAAAAGCTTCTGAAGCCTCTTTCTTGTCTAGTTGGAAAGGTCATGGCACCATTTACTGTGTCAGTAAAGAAAAAAACTTTCTTCTAACAACAGCATTTGTTTTTTTGATGGTTAATATAATGTTCTTCACTTTACATGCCTATTTTTTCTCATCAAATGGAAACATAGTGGTCCTGCAGGGTTCACCTCTGCACCATGTGCATGAAACAGTGTACATACACACACACACACACACACACACACACACACACACACAATTTCAGGGGAAGGGCAGGGGTAGGAGCAGCTTGGGGAATCAGGGTTGAGTACTGGCAGGTAGGATTCCCTTGCCAGCTCAGGATGGCAGAACTGAGAGCTTCACAAGCCCAGGACTGTGGAACAGGGCTGGGTTTCCCACCCTCTCCATTTTCAGGGGGAGTGGTTTGCTGTGTTTCAGGATGCAGCAATAGAGTACACCATGAGTCACATACTGTGTCCTTAAAGGGGGCCATGACAGAGCAGCGCATGCTGGAATACTGGAGCATAGGTGTACAAGCATTTGTTCCTCCAGGAGAAGCTTTGCCAGAGCTGACTTCTAACTCATCAGAGTTGATATAAATTGCTACTGGACCTGCCATTTTTGGTCTAATAGAAACTGCTTGAATGCTTGTACATTTTCAGTATTTACCAGTGATTCCACCAGTAGCAAATAAATGCTTGTACACATTTTATAATAACTAATCCCTAAAGTACCCTATAACAGTGGTGATCTACCCTTTTCCCCACTGGACCAGATGGGTAGTGCCCCATCTGTTCAAGGGATAGATCCTGCCAGTGGTCCCAATCCAGCACGGGGCAGGGGAGGCAGTGGGAATCATCTGGCCATGAGGATAGGGGTGGGGGGCTCCCAGCTTCAACCGAGACCCAGAGGAGAGAGTGTGGCTTGGGCCCTCAAAGCAGCCCTGCAGGGGGTGTAGCAATATGTATAGATCTGAGGCAAAACCAGCAGGAGCAGAAAGGAGGAGTCTGAAGGAGGAACAGGAAGTGAGGGGGAGGATTCAAAAAGAGGAAGAGAGGTCGAGAGGCTGCGACATAACAGCAGGCCCTGTAACACCTCTGTAAGAAACTGCTATAATAAAGACAATGTTTATATTAAGTAGAGAGCTGCTTCTTGATTACCCAGACAGGGCACATGAAACATGGTGATAGCAGAAAGTCTGTGAGGAAGCCCAAGAGAAGAGAGGGACCTGTGCCCCACCAGTGATTCAAACAGATTGCAAGAAGCATGGAGGGACTGAAGCCCCCAGGACAGCTGGATTTTAGCACAAAGAGCCTGCAACAGACATGGAAACAATGGAAGCAAGAATTAAGTCTGTATACAGAGTTCACCATGGCTGGTAAAGAAGAGAAAATGAAGGTAAAGCTGTTTTACTATGTAGTGGGGGGAAAGGCCATGAAGTAAGTGCAACACTGATGCCATGGAACCCTGACACATGAGAACAATGAATAGAAGTGTTTGATGCATACTGTGACCCCAGGAAAAATGAGACTGTAGAGAGATATCAGTTTTTCACCTGAAACCAAGAGAAAGAAGGAGGAATGGAAGCCTATATCACAGCACTGAAAACTCTTGCATCCTCATGCAACTTTGGAAACCTAAAAGACTCCCTAATCAGGGATAGGGTTGCGTGTGGCACATGGGACTCTGCCTTGATGGAGAGACTACTAAGAGAGGTAGATGTAACCCTGGAAATGTGTCAGCAAATTTCAAGAGCAGCAGAATTGTCTTAACAAAGGATCAAAATGATATCAACAGCCACATGTACAGAGCAGGTTCACAGGCTCAACCAAAAGGACTCTGGAAAACAGGAACCTGACAGGCCAACTGCAAATGCTGACAATATGATTCAGTGCATATACTGTGGGAAGCTACATGAAAGGCGGAAAGACAAATGCCCAGCCTATGGAAAAGAATGCAAAATAATGTGGGAAAAAAGAATCATTTCAGGGGCCAGTGTCATAGCGACCCAAATAGGAAAAAAAAAAATCCATGCAGCTGTGAGAGATCAGGAGACTACAGATGAGGAGGAAGCTTTCAGTGTAAATTTGACAGATTCACAGACTCTCAGGATACACACATTACAGAAAAAAAGTGGGCAACAACTCAGCCATATATGCAACTATGATGCTAGAGCAAAGACCTATAAGATTCTAGGTGGACTGTGGATTGCAATGTCCTGCCTTTGAATCTATTGAGTAGCAGCATCAGAATGGAAAAATGACACCGAGTCCTCTTAAGGTATAACGAAACAAATGTGAGGACACTGGGAAAGTGTCAACTGTGTTGCCCTGAGGGATCAAGCCAATGCTCAGGATCTCAATATTGCACTGTTAGACAGGAGGGTGTGGTATACAATTGCACATGTACACATAAAAATCAATTAAGCACACATATACTCACTAGTTGCATACACCCCTACTAGGCATACACACTCACACTAGAAGCTCAGATACACACACGTTCAGAATAATTAGTCTAGGTTCATGCACACCTATCACCAGTTTACGCCTATACATGCTACACACACCAAATTTAGACAGAATCAGTTACCAGTTACCAACACCTGCACATCCAATACACATATGTGGATTACTAATTCATATACCACACACATACACACACCTACACATATATATACTACATATATATATATGTGTGTGTGTGTGTGTGTGTTCACTAATTTACACACATACCACAACCTACACAAACACACAAGTTGTAAGTATGCATGTGCTTGGTGTACTTGGGATACCTGGGGAAAGGTTAAGGTGAGAAAGTAGAAGTGTAGGAAGTTAAAGTTACTGGAAATAAAAGTTGCCAGGACCAGGATTAGAACCAGTAGACTACAGGGGCCTGGCCTGAAGAACTGAGGCTCGGGGGTAACTTTAGATTAATTGATCTTAATTGATTAAAAGACAATGCCCAAACCTGCAGAACAGGGAAGCATGCTGCCACTGAGTCTGGGATTGGAGCCAGAACTACAGGGGAGCTGAACATGTAGGTAGGGAGAGGGAACAATGGGATTAAGGGAAAGTGTGGGTGTTAAAGAGGGGCTCTGGCTGTGGGGAGCCAGAGGATGGATCCAGGGCTGCTAGAGAAGTTGCAGGGAGTGGCAGTAGGTGCTGGAAGCTGGAGAAAACTGCAGGACAGCTAAGAGGAGCTGGGAAGCTGAAGGGGTGGGGGGAAGATTACAGAAGGTGTGGGGGAAGCCTGAAAACAGAGAGACGGACAGCAGAAAATCACAGGAAAAGCAGCAGGTGGCAGGGCAGCAGGAAAGCAGAGGAAGGCAGCAGAAAGTCTAAGGGAAAAGGCAGTAGGAGCAGGGAAAGTTGAGAGGTGGCAGAAAAGGGAAGATGGAATTGGGAGATCAAGAAACTAGCAGACAAGGTGGGGACTGAAGCTGAGACAGAGAGAGAGAGAGAGAATGAGGCTGGAATTTCAGATAGGGAAGGGACTGGGATTCAATAAAACATAACCCAACTCAGGGTTGCAAATGACAGTCATTTTATTGAACAGGGGAGACGGTGAAACAATGTCAAATTGGTTCCCTTGCACCCACACACACACGCGCACACACAATGGCAGCAGGGGTTAAAGAGGCTTGGTGCAGGGGCTGAAGTCCACTGAAGTCCAGGAGGAGAGAGAGACAGACAGAGAGAGTCCAAATTGTAGGAGGAGGTATGCAGGTAATATCTACCTATCCCAGGCTGGAAGTTGATCCTCGATGGCCAGTCTGGATCTCGTTCAGCTCAGTGTTGTCTAGAGGGGGGTGCTGGCAGGGCCTCTGGGGTGGATAGGTTATGTGAAGCTGGTGTGGGCCGGATGGAAATGGCATTCCCACTGGGTCTGTCTTCACCGCCCCTTTTTATAGGGGCAGACCTTACGTGACCCTAGTGAAAGGACGCATGCCCAGGCAAGGGTCAGCCCCTGGCATACTGAGCATGTGTGCTCCATGCAAGGATGTGCAGTTTTGGGTGTCTGTCATGCTGGGGTACAATGGTCGAGTTGCTGGTTCTGCAGGGTCTTTTGTTTTTCAAATGCTGGTCTTGTATCTGCTCCTGGGTGAGGTCCGTGGTTCCTGGGTGAATCAGAGGCTTGCTACCATTGTATTTCAATCATTCTCAATCATTCTCATTCATTGGGGAACCAATTTACATGGGAGAGGTACAATGAATCATATTGTTGCAACATGGGATGCCCGGGCAGAGGACACAAGATGGAGACTTGACATATAAAATGGAAATTTGACATGACTTTGGTTCACTTAAAAACACAGGGCTAAACCATACAATATACATATGGAACAATAAAAATCAATATGAAAATGTTAATAGTACAATATACAACAGTAAAAAGCAATACAAACCTAAAAATTATACAATATAATACAATGGATATGCAAACCAAAAACTTGCTACCAAAATAAAAATGTTTAAAGCTTATCCTAAGTTTGAGCTCACTTATACTTATCTATAGGGAATAGAGAGGGAGAGAAAAGTCAGAAATGTTTGGGGAAGGGGAGGTTATAAATTTTAAAAGAAAAAGTATAACCGGGGGTTTTGCTACAGCTGACTATAATAAATCCACACAACAAGAAACAGTACTTACTGGAATTTATATTGTTTGACAGGGCAGACACCCATCCACTGCTGGGCAGCCGGACAGCACAGGCCATGTATTTAATTACAGTGCAATACCACAACATCCTTCAGGTCACAGAAGAGCAAGAACATAAAACGCTGTTATCTTTAAGTTCCTCTTGGGCCGGGAATGTCCAGGCCGTTGGTCGGGCAAGGATAGTTCCCCTTTTTTTTTATTTTCATCTCTGCATATCAGAAAACAGCAGCAGATGCATTAGGTCACTATCCCATGGCTTCTAGGTTCCATGAAGCTGACCCCCATTTTGGGGTGTCAGCTTGGCCTCCTCCCAGAAGCCTCTTTGGGACTGGCTTCACACCCTCTCTGTGGGGTGCCAAAACCCTAACCTCCACCACGTGTGCTCCTTCTGTTGCCAGGTCATGATCCAGCTGGTGGCAGGAGCATGGCTGGAGGCTGAGGGGTGCCTGGTAATTCCTTATCAGGGGACCCTGGTGAGGATTTTGTATACACTGGGGGACCTGTGGTGCTTCCAGTGCTGTGCCCCAGGGCACTTGCATCATGAGTACCCCATGGACCAGGCAGGGAAGGTATCCATGGATCCTACTGGCAAGAGGGGTGCCCCTACCATCAGTGCCCCTCCCCACTCTTGTCCCCCTGGCACCTCGGCCACAACTACAAGCCCACCTGTGAGCTCAAGGGACCCTGCCCCCCAACCAAGTTTAGTGGCTTCCCATGGAGGGCACCAGCAACTGGAGGGAGAGAGGAAGCAGGGCCCCCCTGCCCCTAGTCATATCCCCATCATGGCTGCACCACCCCACAACTCTCACCTTCTCTTGCTGAAGCCTGTCCACCTGAGGACCATCCCATAGCTGAGTGGGTACAGGTCCCCTCTGGGCATAAAGGCAAGAAGAAGGCCCAGGCACAGCTGGAGCCATCTGACATGGAGGACTCCTCTCCCTCTCCCAAGACTACCACATGGAGGGGGAAGAAGCATCCCAGCCTCCTGGGGCCTCCCCACCTGTGCCTGACACCCCACCCCGGGAAAGATCAAATGGGTGATCCCCATGCAGGTTTCAAGGCTGCTGAGTAGTCCTAAACAGGAGGCCATGGGGGAAGCCCTTCACTCTGCTGACCAAGGCCTACTCCCTGAAACCACAGGCACCCAGGCTGAGGCTGAGGCCTACCCAAAGGAAGGTCTGTCAGCAGAGCCTCCTCCCTCTGATCTAAGGGATACAGAGGCCCTGGGGCTCACCCCAGTGAGTCCTGAGGGAGGAGGTCCCCTTTCCCAGTACCCCAAGGCAGATGCCGGAGCCACCCTAGTGCTTGGCAGGTCTCTTTGCTCCCCTCCCAGGAAAACCTAACCTCCAGCCTGCCCCATAGTCCCACACCAGAGCAGGTCATGGTGGGGTTCCCTAATCAACAGGCCAATCTCATCAGGGACCCTGCCCAGACCCCCCAGGGCTCCAGCTCTACTCCACCATTTTGTGAATGAGCCCCACCCCCACCCTTCCCCCTATCCCTGTCCCAAGGGACTGCAGAGCTTTCCCAATCCAAACTAGAGTCTGGGGTCTTAGCAGACTAGGGGGTTCAGATGGTGCCGAAGGAACCCTCTGAGCTCCAGGACCAGGAGGAGGATGCCTAAGAACCAGCAGGCTCCATGGAGCCTGCAGTCCTCTCAGTCCCAGCAGTCCCCAGGGATGAGCTATCTTCATTTCTTGACTGTGACTACACCTGCCAAGCTGCCAGCAAGGTACAGCTAGCTTTGGATTGCTGGGGAGATTTTAACAGCATCCTCACCACTGCGAGGGCACTGGCAGGGATAGGCAAGGGGCCCAAAATCTGCAATGCCCAGATCTATAAGCGGGCCCACAGTTTCATAGATGTCCTCTATACATATGGGAGGATGCTACATGAACTGGTGGGCCCCACATTGAGTATTGAAATGTGCAAGCCCCCTCCTGAATATGTACTCCACCCCTCAGACATGATGTCATTTAAGATCATGACCTTCAACATCCATGGCTGCAGGAAGGGTCTCTGGAGGTGCCAGGTGATCTTCCTTCAGGAGGGAGGGTACCCCATGGTATTCTTTCAGGAGACCCCGGTGACTCCAGCCAACAAACCAAATTGGTGGCTGGAGTAGGGAGGCAGGGTCATTTTTAGTCACCTCTCAGCCACCTCATGTGGGGTGGCCACCCTGTTATCCCCAGGCCTGCAGCCGGAGGTACTCCAGGATGTTGAGGTGCTGCCAGGCTGCTTGCTGCACCTCCGGGTCCAGGTGCAGGGGTTAGTCCTGAACTTTCTGAATGTGTATGCCCCTTTGAAGGACCCAGAGTTGATGGATTTCTTCCACCAGGTGGCCACATACATTGGCACCCTCAACCCTTGTGACTGTCTGGTCCTTTATGGGGACTTTAACATCACCCTAGATGCACAAGACTGGTCAGGCAAGGAGTGGAACCAGACTGCCGTGGGCATCATTGGGGAGATCTTGATGGACTACTCCCTGGTGGACATCTGGCATGCTGTCACCCCACTGAACCCCCTGCCTTAACTTATGTGATGGTAGAGGAGGAGCAGGCATGCCACTCCAAGTTAGATCAGGTTTACATCTCTTTGCTTCACTTTGTCCAGGCCCACCCCTCTGGCATCCAGCCAACCCCTTTCAGCAATCACCACTTTGTTTGGCACCAGGCCATGCTGGGGCCTAGGCATCCAGGGTCAGCCTACTGATATTTTATTGCCAGACTGCTGGAGGATGTGGGGTTCAGGGAAGCTTTCTGGGAGTTCTGGCTGGCCTAGCAGAAGCAATGGGCAGCTTTCCCCTTGGCTTGGAGATAGTGGGATGTTGGGAAGGTGCGCATCTGGATTTTTTGCTGTGGCTACAATCAGAGGCACACCCAGAAGAGAAAGACAGTCTGGAAGCAGCTCAAGCAGGAAGTGCTAGAGCTGGAGAAGCCTCTGGCCACTGACCTAACCAACCAGTCCCTCTGTGGAGTTTGTCAGGAGAGGCAGGAAGAGTTTTGTGGTCTGGAAGACCACTGCACCCACAGTGCATTTGTCCACTCGTGTTCAGCTCCTTTGGGAGATAGACCACAGCTCCTGCTTCTTCTATGCCATGGAGAGGAGGCTGGGGGCCAAGAAGTACATCACCTGTCTTCTGGTGGGTGACAGCACCCCCTCACGGATCCAAGTGAGATGTGCCAGCATGCGTGGGCCTTCTATGAAGAGCTCTTCTCCCTGGATCTGACCAATGCTGAAGCCTGTCAGACCCTGTGGGAGAGACACCCGCAGGACAGCGTGAGTGACCAGGACTGGCTGGAAGCTCCTTTCACTCTGGCTGAGTTTTTGGCCGCCCTCCACCTAATGACTAGCAACAAGGCACTGGGCATTGACGGGCTGACCTCAGAGTTCTACTGGGCTACCTGGGACATCCTCAACCCAGACCTTGCTGTGGTCTGGGCTGAATCTGAGGGAAGGGGGAGCTCCCTGTTGTGCTAGAGGCCCATGATGACCCTCCTGATGAAGAAGGGAGCTCCCTGCATTTTAAGGAATTGGGATCCCATATCCCTCCTGCACTAAGTACAAGGTGATAGCAAAGGCCATCTCACTGTGCCTGCGGTCCATGCTGATGGAAGTAATCCATCCTGACCAGACATACATGGTGCCCAGATGTTCCATCTTCAACAACATGTACCTGGCTTGGGAACTCGTGGAGCTAGTGCACTAGGAGGGCTTGTCTTTTGCTCGCCTATCCCTGAAGAAGGCATTTGACAGAGTAGATCACGGGTACCTCACAGGCATGCTGCGGGCCTTTGGCTTTGGGCCCTGCTTTGTGTGGGATCTCCAGGTGTTATAAGCCTCTGCAGAATGTTTGGTCAAGCTCATATGGACCCTGATGGAGCCCATCCTATTCAGGAGAGCAGTGCATCAGGACTGCCCATTGTCAGGCCAGCTGTACGAATTGGCCCTGGAGCCCTTCCTCATTCTCCTGCAAAAGTGGGTGGCGGGGTTTATGCTTCAGGAGCTGGTGGTGCAACTGGTCCTGTCAGCATATGCTGACAAAGTACTTCTCATGGCCCAGGACTCAGGCAACCTGGTGCAGGTGGAGGTCTGCCAGGCATTGTACTCGGTGGCCTCCTCTGACCGGGTCAACTGGGTCAAGAACTTTGGCCTGGTGGTGGGTGATGGATGGCAGGTGGGATCACTCCCACCCATGCTTCACAAGATCCACTGGAGCATAGGCTCACTGCTCTACTTGGAGGTCTACCTGTCCCCCACAGACCCCTCCCTACCAAAGAACTGGCACCAGCCGGAGGCAAGCGGGGTGGAGTAGCTCCAGGCATGGGCAGGGCTCCTGAAATGTGTCTCCCTGCATGGAAGAGTGCTGGTGCTGAACCAGCTGATCCTGTTCATGCATTGGCACTGCTTAAACACCCTGCCTGTGCTCTCTGAGGTTCTGGTGGTACTCCAGAGATGGCCACTGGAGTTTTTCTGACCAGGACAGCACTGAGTCACTGCAGAGGTCCTGAGCCTCCCCTTGTGGGAGGGAAACTAGGGCCTGGTTTGCTTGGCGGCCAGGTCTTGGCATTCCACCTTCAGGCCCTGAAGCAACTGCTATACAGTGTTGGCAGTCATGCGGTGTGGGGCCACCTGGGGTGTGCTTTCCACCACCACTTCTGGGGGTTCTGATATGACTGGCAGCTCCTCAGCCTGTGGGGCTTCTACCTGCAGGACCTGTGAGGGATGCCAGATTTCTACCAGGACCTCCTCTGGGCCTGGAGGCTGGTCTCCACCTCTAGGTCCCCCTGCAACAGTCACCTAGGGTGCCAACCTGCTTTTCGAGCCCCTCCTCTGGAACCCCCAGCTGGAGGTGCTGATGGCAGAGGTGCCCCAGTTGTGACAGAGGTTGATCCTGGCTGGTGTCATCCATATTGGAGACCTCCTGGGCTACAATAGGCAGGAGTGGTTAGACCCCGCTGCACTGGCCGGCTGCATGGCTCTACCCATGACACGTGCAGCCTGCCATCTGGTCCAGGAGGGGAAATCATTCCTACCTGCCAACAACCTTGCCTTTGTTTACCAGGACCTGTATGGTGGTGGTCCCCAACCCACCGTGTCCTCCAGCTCACTGGAATTTGTTATGGGGCCAGCACCTTGACCAGCTTCATGGCACTCCCCACTCCACCACCTGAGCTGACTGAAGGACACCAGATTGGTCCATTTTTCCACTGTCCATTGCTGCCACCTCTACATGCTCATGCATTGCATTGTCCATCATGCCACCCTCACATCCCACCCAGACACCAAGTGGCAGGACCTGCTCAGCAAGGGCATGGTTGGGGGCATCCCAGTGGCTGAGTCTGTACTCCACCCTCATCCCACGAGCCACTGGGGACCTCAGCTGGTGGCTCCTCCATGGAGCTGTTGCTACGGGTGTGTATGTGGTGAGCTTCACAGACACACTGGTCTCCTACTTTTTGAGATGCACCAGGATTTAGCCCCTCCAAAGCCTCCTCTTCAGGTTCTGGTTGAATTTTACCCCACAATTTTTGTTTTTCGTCACCCCATCCATGGCCCCACTGAGTCCCGGGACCTCCTGGTCAACCTCCTCCTGGCCCTGGCCAAGTGTGCCCTGTATGTTACTAGAAAGGAAGCTCTGGCCTGGAAGGTGCCCAGAGACTGTGTTGCCACTTTCCTCTCACTTGCCTGTGCATGTCTGTGGGTGGAGCACCAGTGGGTGGCATCCACCGGCTCCTTGGATGCCTTTGAGGACCAGTGACTGCAGCTCTGGGAGCTCTGCTCAGCATCCCCCTCAGGTGCACTTATTTTCATATTTAGACTCTTTGACCCACATGACACTCCTATCCTGATTTTTTTGTTAGTTGTCCCAAGTATTTTGTTGTGTCATCCATCCATTGGCCCCATACATTAGGAGCTATTAGTTAGCCACGTGGGCTTCAGAGTCCACAATAACTGGGTGTTACAAACAGTTGGGAGCTTCTTTTGGGCCCAGCCAATTTGAACCTGGGGACAGTACCCCTTGTTCCAGCTGCACTACTGAAACAGCTCTGAGAGTTCCCTGCTCCCTCTACCCACTTCACCAGTCTGGCAGTGGAGGCTGCTGCCTGGCTGTGACTTGCTGCACACTTGCCAGACCTGGATGGGGACTGCACAGCCAGTAGAGGCATCTGCCCCTCTGGGCCAGCTGCCAGTGGTCAGTGGCTGCAGAGTTGGCCTCTGTGTGGCGCTACTGCAACGTGTGGCCACTGACCAACCATCTGGGCAGCTATCACCTGGAAGATGTTCTGGGTGTGATGGCCTGCCTTGAACTGTCAAAGCATGTCCTCCTGGCCCCATTTGGCCAGGAGGTCAGCCACAGCCAGCTGGGTCCAACGTGCCAGCTATAAGCAGGCAGGGTTCTGCCACTGGCCTCCCTACCAGGAGTAATGGTGTTCCTTTTGGAAAACAAAAATCCCTGATAAAAAACAAAAAATCCCAAATTCACTCTGTAAAATACCTCAAAAACCCATGTTCCTCCACAATTAAAACTAAAGACCACTATAGAAAGAGAAAGTTTGAGACAAGGACAGTGATCAGTTGAGCAATGTTTTATTGATATTTCTACAGTGTTAAAGCAATGTGGAAGCCTACCAGTGTCTCTATCATAATAATAAAGTTAACTTTAAATACATTTTTCATGAATATATATATTCTGCTGCCCCCCAACAGAGGATATTTCCATTACACCCCCTGCAAGGCCCCACCCCAGCCCCCTGATTGCTGCATCAATTGGGCTCAACCCCCACCAACTACTGCAGCCCCCTGATGGCTGTCCCCCCCAGCTCCCCC
>NW_005842486.1:106932-120216 GCF_000455745.1 Alligator sinensis | reverse complement strand
CGCGCCCCCCCCCCCCCCTTAGGCTGCACAGGGCAGCAGGGGACCCGAAGGCCTGGGCTGAGGCTGCTGGGGCTGTCCCTCTGCCCCGCACTGTGTGCAGGGGGCTCCAGTGATACAGACAGCAGCTCAAACTGCCAGCTAGTGCTGGGTTTGGTTCTTACTGGCACTGGAGCCCTGATGCTGCAGCACGCTGCCTGGCACGCTGTGTGTTTCAGCACCAGGGTGAGAGGCCAACCATAGAGAGACACTGGCAGCCAGAGCATCTCTGTGGAGGACCCAGGCTCCGATTGCCTCAGAGCATAGTGCAGGGCCATGCCTTGCCCTGCTTTTTTTAACTCCATTTTTTTTAGACCCCTGGATATCTGGGGATGTAAGTTTCTCCCTATGCTGCAAGTTTGTGTGTGGGGAACATTTTTTTGTTCCCACACATGCCTCTTGCCCCATCTTAAAGCAGTTTGAGATAGATCAAGAGGCTCATGCGTGTTCATCTGGATGCACCCTAAGAGTCAATAGCACTACAAGGCCAGAAAGGACTTCAGTTCTATTATAAAAGATGAAAGTTCTGTTGAGTCTTTTCCTCTTCTTGACAGTACCTTCTCTGTCTTAGATGGATTTTGCTTTAAGCAGGAACTCTCCAGTCAGATGCTGATTTCTGCTAAGTACTAGAAGAGCTCAGATAAGGTACTGTTTACATTTAACATAAAAGCAATTGCTGGTTGCTACCATCTGAGTACCGCTAGCACTTCAGTCAGTGTTGTCTCACCCACTTTCTCACTGACCACATATATATTTTGAATAATCTGCAGAAGGTGCAGTTATACAATCATGCATGATTATTAACTCTATGCTAACAACTGTGAAAATGCATAAGTTGCCTATGCAAATGTGTGCCTTTTCAGGGTGCTTGTGTTCATTCATATGCCCTTCTTGAAAACATTATAGGAAGGTTTAGCAATGGAAAAAAAATATTTAGGGAGGTCCAATAAATAAATAAATTAAATGAATACATTTCCTTTATATTAAAAAAAAAAGGTGCTGATCAATGTCAAGAACATGGCTATCAAACTAACCATTCAGAAGGGGTTAAAGTTGAGGCCCACAGGGCATGTTAGCACAGTTGCTAGAGCTACTTCATTGGAGTAGCTCTGGGGATGAACACCACAGGCCTCTGCCTATGCAACTCCTTGTCCACCAATGAATTCAGGGTCTTTGGATCCCAGAGGTGAGTCATTCAGCACATGGGGAGGCCTGTGATCCAGATCCAGCCCATGGAGCCAAGTAAGTTGGACAGTCCTTCTCAAAATGATAGGGTCTTTTTAAGTAACATGCCTTGAAACATGACATATATTTACAATCATATACCAAGTGCCACTAGAGACTGCAAGCCTTTCTCTTAGCTTCCTTAGAAAAGAGACACAAAATGTTGAAAAGGTAGTTTGTAAAGTCTCTAGTGCCAAATAAGGATTCTTTAACAGACATTTTGATTGCTGCATTTTTCATGGCGGGTAACAGAGTCCCCGCAAGAGAAGTGTTGACAATTTGTCTTTTTAGGAGATCACAGGTGTTCTCAGCTTTAGTTCAAGATAGAGAGAAACCTGCAGCCAGTCACAAAAAAATAAAACAACTTAAAATGCCTTTATGCCCACATGGGAGATGAATGGGAAGAATAGCTGGAAGGTAATTTTTTTTGTTATGCCTTGTAGTGGCCTATGAGGTGATCCCAGTTATAAGCTATCATCTATAAAACAAGGGATTTCCTCTCAGTTGCTTTCTGAGAAAACTGAATCCACAACTTGAGTAATGTATATAGTTTTATTGGCGAGTTAAGGTCCAAGTTGTAAATCAGTTTCTTCCATGGAAAAATAAAGATAGTAATCAGTGACAGACGGTTACAGAAATTCTGAATGTTCAAGTCCTTCACCTTACCACACATTCTGCCACTAATGCTTGAGATTTCTTCCTTCCTCCCATCTCCCTGTCACAGAATGGCAAGGTCTATCTAGAGAAGGTGCTTTCATTCTGTTTATAGTGGTCAGAAAGTGCTTGTAGTGCTTTCATGATTCTTACATTCCTTTCACTCATTAATTGTGGGGCATCTTACACAGTTTTGGATTTTATGGGAACATTGATTTCCCTTAACAAAAGAAAGCAGTCAGACCATGTTCTTGAACTTCTTGTGCTATATTATACCAAAGGATTTAATCCAGAATATTATTAACTTGTCTGGAAATTGAGAGGTTACTTCTGAGAAATTGAAAGATAGGAGTTGGAGAAGCTGACTTTGGCAAAAGTGTCTGGATGAATACTGAAGTATTATTAGACAATGAGTCTTGTAAAGTTTATTGATTGCAGTGTCAAATGCAATTTTCAGTCTTTTCTGGAAAGTTTTTGGTGTCTGCAGGCTAATGGGATTGGTAGAAATCAAAAAGTCGGAAGTACTAGCAAGATAGTGTTGTGCTTAGCACCTACAGAGTGCAAAGGTGAGTTTTTGGCCATGAAGATTTGGATATATTTGGTAGGACACTACACTACACTGAGACTGCCCAGTGCATCTCGTGTATCAGCATCTCTATGCCAAAAAATGACAGCAGGATCACGTTAACTAAAGCTCAGCATTAAAGTGCCCCACAACAGGGATGCTGATACATGAGATACTGGAGTCTGCTGGAGCGTAGTTATTCTCATGCTCCATGCTCCAGCAGACTTGATTAATCCAATCTACTCCAATACATTGTAAGTAAAGCACACCAGAGCAGCCTCACTATTCATGTATAGGCACCCTATAGTTCCAGAACACTTTGTACTCAAGTTCTAAGGTAGAAACTAGCAGTTCAACTGCTACCTCTCTTTCCTGTAAATGCAGACTTTGGCAAAAGCGAAGCCTGTTATGAAAAGCATGAACTACACACTAGGGATGAGTTAATCATATGCATTCACAATTAACTAACATCTGAAATATTATATACCAGCTAAGAAACTGGCAGAAAGTTGTCAGGAATATGGAATATTACTATTTGTCTGTTTCAATGAGCAAATACAAGCAGATTTCCATGTTTATCTTTATGATGAATTTTAATATATTAAACAAACCAGATTATCAGGCATCTTGACCCCTTATTATCCAGCCTCAATAGTCAATGAACTAGACATATGTCACAACTAATGGTTGTCTGAAGTCAGTGGTAACCTGTGCATAAATACTATAAACTCTAATTTTCTAAACCAGCTAAGTGTGCCAATACAGTACCAGTGACAAATGACAAAGAGCAATGTTAAGAGGAGAAGGAGAAATTTATACTACTATAGATTAACATAAAATATAAAACCACCTCTGTGAATAACTACCTAAATGTTCTGTTCCCAGTTTAGGATAGGAGTTATTATCTGAAACTGTCTCTTAGATGATGATGTACTTTGGAGTTCATAGAATCATAGAAAATTAGAGTTGGAAGGGACCTCAGGAGATCATCTAGTCCAACCCCTTGCTCAGAGATCCTTATCTATTTCATCCAAGTCAAGGCTCTGTCTACCTGTGTCTTAAAAACCTCTAAGGATGGGTTTCCACAACCCCTTTGGGCAGCCTAAGCTTTACTACCCTCCCAGTGAGAGAATTTTTCTTAAATCTAACCTAAATTCCCCTTGCTGCAACTTGAGATCATTGCTCCTTGTTCTATCATCTGCCACCACTGAGAACAGTCTAGATCTATCCTGAAAAATATAAGAGCATTTCTTGGGCATGCAGGGGTGAAGTCAGGAAGGCAAAAGAGTAATTGGAGTTGCAGCTTGCAAGGGACATGAAAGATAACTGTTACAAGTGGGCCTCCCCAGGGCCAATCTAAATGTTGGTCCACCCACTTGTCCAAGGCAATCCATCCACCTGCCTCACCTGCCATGATTTTTATGCATCTTTATGTTGTTCCCAGGCAGGAGTCTTCCCATTTAATTGCCCTGATGCCTTTCCCCTCCACGGGGTGATACAAAAGGCAGTGGGGGCTGAGATTTTCTAGGGTCCCATACTCACACTTCACAGGGGAGGCATAGCTGTGGCATTTCCTGGAAACTGCCCTGCCACAAGCAGCCCCACCACAACAGACAGCCCCAGCAGGGTGTAGTTTTCAGTCATTACCAAGGACAACAAGCTGAATGAGTCAACAGTGTGCCCCTGTTGCCAAGAAAGCCAACAGCATACTGGGCTGCAATGGTCATCAGCAGTCCCTCAGAGTTGAGGATGACATCCATCAGTCTCAATGGGTCCTCAGGTGACTGAGGAGCCTGATTCTGGATATGCACATTTTTTGGCAATGGGGGCATGTTGCACAGGGGAGTGGTGTTTCACAGCCCCGGATTGGCCTCCTTCTCCTTCCTCCACCACCACTGTTCCACCTCACTATTCAGTCATTGGGCCTAGAAGTGGTGCGAGCCTTGGTGGACCAGGTGGCACCACAGCAAATGGTCAGCAGCTTTCTCCTCCCAGTCATTTATATCGATTCCTCTGTGCTTGAGGGTGACCTTGAGTGAGTCTTTGTACCATTTCCTTTGGCTGCTCTATGAGTGTTGGCCAATGGAGAGCTTGGAAAAGAGTATCTGTTGAAGAAGGCAGTTCTCAGACATGTGGACCCAGTGACCCATCCATCAGAGTTGATTTCTCAAGAGTAAGGCTTTGATGCTGGTGGACACAGCTTCACGGAGGACACTCACACTGGTCTGGTGGTCCTCCCATTTGATCCCCAGGATTTGATGCAAGAACCCCTGGTTCAAGCTCTCAAGGGTCTTAATGCAGCATCAGTAGATGGTCCAGGTTTCATTGCAGTAGAGAAGGGTGGTCAGCACAACAGCTTTGTAAACCAGGAACTTCATTGACTTCCAAAGGTCTTTATTTTTTAAGATATTTTGTCACAGCTTGAAGATGGTGGCACTGATGCAGTTGACCCAGTGCTGGACTTCATTGATGGTAGCCCACTGAGAGAGTTGGCTGCTGAGATATGGAAAGTGCTCCACATACTCCAAAGCCTCCCCATCTATGCAGATAGCATGAGGGATCTTCAGCTAGCTTGGGGAGGGTTGGTGGAGAATCCTCATCTTGGCAATATTCAAGAACAGGCCAAGTCTCTTATACAAAGCATTGAAGAGATCTAAGGCCGCTTGCACATCCTGTGCAGAGTGAGCCATCACACAATTGTCCATAAACTGAAGGTCATGGTTATCCTTGGTCATGAGTTTTGGTTTTGCCCAGAAGCACCCAAGATTGAAAAGCTTCCCACCCAGTCAATACTGGATACCGATGCTGGATGGTAGATCATTTTGGATAAGGTGGATGATGATGGTAAGGTAGATGGTGAACAGGGTGGGGGTGATCACACAACCTTGTTTGACTCCGGTCCAGATGTGGAAGTCATCAGTTTCAGATCTTTCACTCAAGACAGTGGTGGTTATATCATCATGCAGAAGCCTCAGCATGGTGACAAACTTCAGCAGGCAGCCAAGGTGTTGGAGCATCCACAGATCTTTGTGATTTAAGGAATCAAAGGCCTGTCTCAGGTAAATGAAGGTGAGGAACAGTTCTTGATTTTGCTCCCAACATTTTTCTTAGATCTGCCTGGCAATGAAAACTATGTCCGCAGTGCCCCAGGATGGTCATAAGCCACACTGGGTTTCCAAAAGGATCTCCTCAGCAATGGGAGGAAGGTGGCTCAGGAAGATGCAGGTCAGGCTCTTACCTACAATGAACAGGAAGAAAATCCCCCTGTAGTTCCAAACAGTCAGATTTGTCCCCCCCTTCATGTAGATGGTCATGATGGTCACATTCTTGAGATCCTGGAGATGTCTTCTTCATCCCAAAGGTAAAGGACAATCTGGTGGAGTTGTGATGTGAGCCAGAAGCCATCAGCATGGTAGACCTCTGCAGGTATACCATCTGGCCCACAGGCTTTGTTAGTTTTCATCTGTTGGATGGCCCACTTCAGATGTCTGATGGTTGGTGGATCACCAAAGAAATCCACCACAGGGCATTGCTGAACGGCTTGGAGGGTCTCCTCTGATATGGTGGACTCCCAGTTAAAGAAGAGTTTGAAATGCTCCTTCCAACACAGACGGATGGAGTCTTCATCCTTGAGTAGCCAGGAATCATTCTGTGATTGGAGGGCTTTATGTCCAATGGAGCAGGGTCTGTAGATTGTCTTGGTAGCCTGGAAGAAGTTATACATGTCATGGTGGTCGGCATAGCCCTGGATCACATGTGCTTTCTTCACCCACCAGTTGCTCAGGTCCAGCAATGCATGCGTGACACAAAGAACCTTCAGCTGGTGGTACACTGCCATCTTACACCAAGTTTGTGGATGGTTTTGCCAGGTGATGAAGGCTCGACACCCGTATCCTGACAGGTGCCTGATGACCATCATATATCCATCGCCTGTGTGCAGATTCTTGGCTGAGGGCCTCCATGTATCATAGCCCTGCCCTTGCCACCAATACTCTTTTGCCACAGGGCTTTAGGACCTGATGAAAGCCTGTATGCAGCATATTTAGTGTGGGGACTCTGGTGTGCAGTCAAGCCCACACAGTCTTGTTGGTTGGTAGCTGGGTTCAGTAGCATGGTGAACAACAATGACTGTGGCCACTTCTCTGTTGCAGCCTTCTTCTGCCTTCACAGCCATTGAGGCCACAGCCTTCCTCTGCCTGCTTCACCGCTGAGGACATCTTGGATCACTTTTTTGTCTGCAACCTCCCCACAACCTACCAGGAGCATGAGCTTCAGATGGCATTGCTCTCAGGGTCATTGGAACATGCAAGACTCTCCACCATAACAAGGTGATGATACTTGGAGAGGACTGCATTGGTAGGTGTGTTGCCAGTAGGTCAAGGGAAATGATTATTCAGCACTGTTGAGGCCACATCTGGAGTAGTGTGTTCAGCTTTGGGCCTCTACTACAGAAAGGATGTGGTCAAATTGGAGAGAGTCCAACAAAAAATGGTGAAGGTGCTGGGGCTTATGACCTATGATGAGAGACTGAGGGAACTGGGCTTATTTAGTCTAGAGAAGACTGGGGTGGGGGGCATTAATATCAGCCATCAACTACCTGAAGGGGGGTTCAAAAGAGAATAGAGATAAACTGTTCTTAGTGGTGGCAGATGACAGAATAAGGAGCAACAGTTTCAAGTTGCAGCAAAGGAAGTTTAGGTTATATATTAAGAAGAATTTTATCACTAGGAGGGTAGTGAAACACAGGAACAGGTTACCCAGAGAGATGGTGGAATATCCATCCTTAGAGGTTTTCAGTACCTGGCTAGATAAAGCTTTAGCTGGGATGATCTAGTTAGGGCTGGTCCTGCTTTGAGCAGTGGGTTAGACTAGATGACCTCCTGAGGCCCATTCCAACACTATTTTTTTATTATTTCTATGATCTTCTTTATAACCTCCCTTCAAGGTGGTTTATCTAATCTAAACTGCAAGAGAATTCTGGATAGCTAAAAGATGTATCGTGTACACTGTACATGGTGAAGACTAGGGCTGTGCAAAGCTTTGGACCGTGATTCAAATTCGGAAAAGATCTGGAGAATTTGGAGGCTGAATCAGCATGTCTGAATTGAATCAGTGGTTGCTTTAGGCTTTCCAAATCAATTCAGAGCATCTGAATCAATTTGGAGATTTGGAGGGGAAACAGAAACTTAGGAAAGGAAGAGGGAGCAGTGGGGAGGGGGGTGCAAACACACACACATAATATGCACACATACAAGGAGAAAAATAAGATATTCATATGGGAAGAAGAGAGTCAGATTACATATAGTAATTATTAATATTATTATTATAGTTAGTTTACATAGAGACTGAAGACAACACAGAAGTCAAATTCAGATTGAGACTAACACAGAACTCAGGGTCTTAGAAGAAGGAGACGTATCATTTTAGGTACATGTTACAACACAGAAGAAGAACAAGAAATACAGTAGTAGTCACGCATTCACATTAATAGAACATCACAGAAGAAGACACCATATATAGTTATTAATAATCAAAGAAGAGTCCAGTGAATGCAAGCAACACAGAGGGAATAAAACACAGTCACACTGCACATTCAGAATTCATAAATAAATAAACAAGAGAAGAAGAAGACAGACAGCACACATTTTTTACAGAGGCCTTCATACTTTTTAGTGAATCAAACAATTAAACCAGAGTCCAGTGAACTTGCACAATGCAAAAGAAGAAAATACACAACACAAAAGGAGTGACACGCACACCTGTTGCAGCACAGGAAAGATTAATCTGAAGCATGCTGGTAAGGCAGGTGCCTGGTCTTCTGGCAGAGGAAGGAGAGAGGGTAGGGGGAGAGCTAGAGCTGTAATCCACCCCGCCCAACATAGATGCATTCTCTTCCCAAGCAGCTATGATGCTTCTGTTGCCAGTGGAAGCAAAGAGGTGGGAGTAGTGTCTGAACCTGACATCCCTGCACCTGCACCACCTCCCCTCAGTCCAGAACTAGGCACCAGCAGTGGAATCATTGTCTCCTCCACCCTAGTGTCATCTCTCAGCATGAGCCTCCCACTGCCAGAGGAGGAGCTGGAGGTGGAACCAGGGGTACTGAGTGTGCTGGCTCAAGCAATTCTGGGGACCAAGGGGAAATCACAGTTTGTGCTCCACACCCCTCAAATTTCTCCTAGACCCAGGTCTCCTTCTCCAGAAAGCAGCACCTCAGACAAGGTTGAGGTTGTGGAGACAAGTGTCCCAGCTGAGGCAGCTCCTCCTGCTGTTGTGCCTCAGCCTGCTGAGGAGTGGGCTAAGGCAGCATCTTCACCCTCAACCCAGAAGTGGGTGAGTAGCATAGTGTGGGAACATTTTGAGCTGGCAGATGGCCCCAGGTTTGCTATCTGCCAGCACTGCCAAAGGCACATCAGCTGGGGCAAGGATGTGAAACACTTTTTCCACCATGGTGATGCTGCTACATCTGAGGAGGCAGAACCCCCTTGCCTTTGTTGCTGCTCAGCCTGGCACCAGTGTGAGCATGCCAAAAGGGAAGCCCCCTGTTTGCTCCAAAGCCCCCTTCACCCCAAAGCAGAGGCAGGCCACCCTGGACCAGTGGGGGAAAGCTGCAGACAAGAGAGGTGAGTTTCAAAGGCAAGTGAGATCACCCAGACCACCGGGGAGATGCTTGCTATGGATAGCCAGTCCTTCTCCCTAGTTGAGCAGCCAGGGTTCAGGCTGCTTGTAGCACCTCTGGCCCCATCTTACAAAGTGCCCACATGCACCACCTTTAGCAGGATGGTAGTGCCCTCTATGTCTGAGGCATGCAGGGAGTACTTGAGGGAGGAGCTGTGCAATGCAGGGCTGCAGGTAGCCTTGCATTTCATCTGGAGCAGCTGGGGTGGGAATCATACCTACCTCTCCTTCACAGGGCACTGGTGCAATCAATCAGGCCATCACTGGGCTCTAGTGCAAACCAAAGTGCTGGATGAGACCCACACGGCAAGGGAGATCATGGGGCCATGACCTGTGTGGTGCAGGGGAGGCTCATTGGGCAGGCTGAACTCACTTACAGGTTCATGGTCACCAACAATGGGGCCAATATGGTGTAGGCTGTCTGTGGAATCACAGGCTGCACCTCATAGTGAGGGATGCCTTGGAAGGGGACAGGGCTGCCAGTGATGGCACCACCACCACTACTGCTACAAGCCAGTGATTTCAAAATGCAACAGAAGGCCATCCATGAGATGGACTTGCTTGGGGAGATTGGGGTCAGCAGCCCCCTTAACAGAGCTTAGTGGGGTACCATGTACCAGATCTTGGTGATCCTCAAGCCCTTCCTCGAGGCCACCGAGACCCATAGTGCTGATTATGCCCTCCTCAGCCTGGTGATCCCTATAGTGAGGGAACTTGAGAATCAAAATCGAGAAATTCCAGGGGATCAACATTCCTGGCTGGGGCAAGCCGCTGTCACCAGATGTGCAGGCACTGGTGAGGTGACTGAAGGAGGGCATCAGGAGATGGCTGGATCCCTTGTGGTCCAGTATGGTCTATATGATGGCAAGCATGAGTGACCTGAGGGTGAATGGGAGCATGTGCACTGGCAGCACCAAAACCCTTGATCACTGGACACAGGTCAACATTGCTGGTCAACAAAGTCAGGGAGACTGAAGTGCAGAGATGAGGGGATGTGGAAGAGAGGGATCCACTTTCCCTTGTCAACACTCCCAGCACCAGCACCGGCACCAGCCAGTCTCCTCTATGCTAGCCACTGCCAATGTGGGCCATGGGCATGGATTCAATGGTAGGGTCTAAATTCACCAGATCCCAGTCTTGGGCAGGTAGCACTGAGGCTTTGGTGGCTCCCTATCTCACTGAGGATGTGGAGCCACTGTTGTGCGACCCCTTGTCACGGGCCAAGCCACAGCCAGATGTGGCAGGATCTGGCCATGGTTTTCCGGCAACACCTGTCCTGTCCACCAACCAGTGTGCTGAGCGAGAGGGTGTTCAGCATTGCTGGGGATGTTGTGACACCCCACCACACCTGCTTGGATCCTGCTTTGGTGGAGCAGCTGGTGTTCCTGAAGGTGAACCTCCCGCTGCTGGGGTTCCCCAAGCTCCACCTGCAGATGGACTGAGTGCCAGCCTCCTCACTTCATCTGCACTGATTTCCTTTCTTGAGTTTTTTTAAGAGCTGAGTAATGCACTGCTGTCAGCTGGAGGGGGCACTAACTGCATCACCAGCCAGCAGGGAAAGAACATGTCCCTGTTGAGCTCATTCCCTTGCCAGGACAAACTTGGAGGTATGGGATTGTGGCTATGGGGAAGGCCTATGGGAGGCCTCAGGTCCTGGGCATGACCACTAAAACTGCACCCTGCCAGGGTAGGGAGGCCTGGTGGGACAGCTGGCAGTGTGGCAGCACCATAAATACCAGGACCAAAGATCCCCTGGTGAAAGGCAGGTAGGAGGTGCCATAACATCCACCTTATGCATACACACAATCCTGGCTGGGGAACACCCAGACCTGTCACGTCTGACAGGCCTGATATATGTTGGTTGCAGTGCAGTTGTGAGGCTCCTGGTGAGCTCAGCTTAGCTGCCCAGGATGCCAGCTTTTGCGATGAAAAACCCTTTGTCAGGCTGAAAGTGCCTGCAGTTGGTCCTGGATGGAAGGAATAGTAAAGAAGCCAGAGGCTGGTGTGGTACACACTGCAGGCAAGAAAGCCAGTTAGTGAAAATGAAAATGGAGGCATCAGGGGGTGAGAGACAGGCTGGGGGTGGGACAAAGTGGGATGTAGTATTGCAGGCAAAAGTGCAGAGGTACCTGGGGAGTCAGATGTCCAGCAGGTTGCAGTGTGCCAGAATTCCACTGTGTATATTGAGTCCATGAGTTTCTGTACCTACTAGCTACGAGGCTGATGAAGTGCAGTTCATAGGCCCAGCTCTGAAAAGTGGTTTGTACATTCAAACAAGCACTCATCATCAGAACTGAAGCCAACTTCCTACATCTCAAAATACAAAACCTGCCAACTATCTCCAGTACCCACACAAACCGCATGCCAAAATCTATTGTCGGGAATCAGAGCAGCGGCCGGTCAGCTGCTTGCTGACTCCCGAAGCCAGGCAGTAAACCTTTCGCCTCAACAGGCGGGTAGTGATGGATGGAGTGGAATTAACCAGGCACAGAGGCGTGTAGGTTACAGGAGTTTGTTTACTTACGTCGCCTAGATAGTGATGACGACGCAGGTGAGCCTTTGTTCCATTACAGCTTCGGTTACAGAGTTGAGTCTACGCATTCAGGTTACAGCAAAGTAATGACAGACGTGGCGCCGGAACGCTCAGGCTAGCAAGACTTTTCTACGTCAATATTTTCCGATGACGGGGAATTTATTGGGAATTGATCAGGTTCCCAAATCTCTCTCTCTGGCGACATGAACACAGGTGTTTCTGCTCAGAAATCCCCAGAGCTCTCCGCCTTGGGCGGAAACCATTAAACTATTTATAGGCAGAGGTGTTTGACAGAGATACCCAATCGTGAACCGTTATATGGAATTTTTAATTTTTTGGCAGGTAGCAGCTCTTTGTCTCCTCAAGTTACAAGGTAGTGGGTTAGGTTCCTCTACCTGTTACGTGTGCGTTACGTGTCAGGAGCTTACGCTTATTTTTTGACCAATTATATATAGTTTTCCCTAGCATTTTATTTCAGCTGACCAATTATCTACAGTTCTCCCTCCGGGTTTTATTGTAGAGATTGATGGCAGGGCTATCCCCTTTCACCCTGACCAGTCTTAAGTTTTGTTTCTCGTTTGTGACGTGGGCATAAATTATATACAGCTCTTGGTTGGATTTTTTTTTCAGGAACTTCTGGACAGAGATTTCTTTAACCCTTAATTGACTGCTGTGTGCATCTCTTGCTAGTGACATGGGCACTGATTAATTTGGTTGTGACATCTATGAAAGACAACAAAACCCAATTACCTGTGGGGCACATTCCTCACAAAACCCCCCCACTGCCTCCAGTGTCTCAAGCCTGATCCTGAGAGAGAACAAATTACAATGCATACCCCTACACCTATCTCCTTGAAACTTGGCAGATGTCCTGCTTTCAGCAGAGGCTACCACCCCTGCATGGTTCATCTGAATCAGACAAAAAACAACAAAGTTATAGATATTTAATTGATTCCCCATTATACCTTATGGCAGAATCTCCGAATTGGCTCCAAAACTTTGGAGCCAATTTGATAAAGAGAAGTGATTCGGAGCTCCAAAAAAAAAAATCACTGGCATCTAAATCAGCTGAATCTGAACCCGAATCAAATAACTGCCTATTTGCACAGGCCTAGTGAAGACAGCTACCTAAGGAGGCAACAGAAAAGCCATGTTCACTCCTACAGGTACCAGCTTCTCCAGTCCTGGAGAACAGGTATGAGGCCCTGGCGACCCTGCAGGAGATGGAAGGGGAGGAGGAAACCCTTGGGTAGGAAGAAACACCACATTCTTCACACTCCGAACAGGTCAAGAGGACCCAGAGGAGGAGGCGACGAGTGCTCGTCATAGGCGACTCTATCCTGAGAGGTACGGAAGGGCCCATCTGTCGCCAGGACCCCTCAGCACGAGAGGTATACTGCCTGCCCGGAGCAAAGATTTGGGATGTGACGGAGGTAATCCAGACCAGGATTAAGCCCAACGATTATTACCCCATGGTCCTAGTCCATGTGGGTACTAATGATGCGGCCAGGAGAACCCCCAATCACCTGATGGCGGACTACAGTGCTCTGGGCGGCGTGCTGAAGGAGTTCAGTGCACAGGTGGTATTCTCTTCCAT
>NW_005842486.1:106573-106784 GCF_000455745.1 Alligator sinensis | reverse complement strand
ACACATTACGACGAGGGACGTGCTCAGCTGGGATGGGCTTCACCTGTCCCCCAAAGGTAAGCGTGTGTTTTCTTCTAGGTTGGCAGATCTCCTCCGGCGGGCTTTAAACTAGGCTCGTCGGGGGGAGGGGAAGATGAGGGCAGGGGAAGCTGTGGACCACCAAACCATGTGGCACCCACAAGGACAGCCCAGCCTGAAGAAAGAGAGCATT
>NW_005842486.1:105242-105504 GCF_000455745.1 Alligator sinensis | reverse complement strand
GAGTTCTTTGCCTCAGTGTTCCTAAGCGAGGGGCACGACAAGTCTCTCACTGGGGTTGTAGAGAGGCAGCAGCATGGCACCCAACTTCCATGCGTAGACCCTGAGATGATGCAGAGTCACTTGGAAGAACTGGATGCCTTTAAGTCGGCAGGCCCGGATGAGCTCCATCCGAGGGTGCTGAAGGCACTGGCCAACATCATTGCAGAGCCACTGGCGGGAATATTTGAACACTCATGGTGCATGGGCCAAGTCTGGACTGGAC
>NW_005842486.1:64031-103931 GCF_000455745.1 Alligator sinensis | reverse complement strand
TACCCTGGGGGTCTTCAAGAGGAGGTTGGATAGGCATCTGGCTGGGGTCATCTGAACCCAGCACTCTTTCCTGCTTATGGAGGGGGTCGGACTCGATGATCTATTGAGGTCCCTTCCGACCCTAACATCTATGAATCTATGAATCTATCAGTCTGCTATTAAAAAAAAAAAAGGTGTATTATCATATAATGGCCTTATAATTAAAGTTATTGATTACTAGAGAACACAGCTTAGACAATGGGTAAAGATGTTAAAGCAGACTGTCTTAAAATTAAGAAACCATCTTAGTAATATACAGCAAAACAAACAAACAAACAAACGTGACATGAGTAGTAGTGTAAATAGAGAGAAGGCCCAGGAGGATACTAAGAGGAGCAGGGAGCACTACAATGGAAATTCAATGAGATGGGCATATCTACATGTGCAATTAATGCAAAGTAGTAAATTATGGAGCAATAAGCCCTGTAGTGTATTGCCATTGAATGTATAACCAGGACTGTAGCACATTAAACAACCCCAGCTGGCAGAAGACCCATGGGGGTAAGCCTACCAGCCTAGGGCTGACCCAGCTCCATGCCCTGTGGATGGGCTAGATAGGGCACAATGGTGTTTTAGTGCAGGGCTAGCCATCAGGCACCCCCTGCACTGAAGCACCCTAGAGTCCTAGCCAGCTGGGGCAGCATCTACACGTGCACTGCTGTAGACTTCTTTACTCCACAACAGGATAGTACTTGTAAATAAGTACTATCCTGCTATGGAGTAAATTAGTTTACTCTAATCTAATAGTGGCACATGTATAGACACTGAGATGTTTACTATGCAGCTAATTAGTCTACTGTACACATGCAGATCTGCCCAATGAGACTTAGTTTCATAGTTGGTAGGGTCAGAAGGGACCTGAGCAGATCATCAAGTCCTACCCCCTGCCATGGCAGGAAAGAGTACTGGGGTCAAACAACCCCAGCAAGGTGTTCATCTAGCCTCCTCTTAAAGACCCTCAGGGTAGGAGCCAGCACCACTTCTCTGGGAAGTTTTCTCAGATCCTAGGCACCCTGACAGTGAAGTAGCGCCTCCTGATATCTAGCCTGAATCTACCCTCTGCCAGCTTGTGACCGTTAGTTCTTGTCACTCCTGGTAGTGCACAGGGGAACAAGGCCCCCCCCAGTGCCTGCTGATCCCCCCTGACTAGTTTGTAAACAGCCACTAGATGCCCTCTCAGTCTTCTCTTGTGGAGGCTGAACAGGTTCTGGTCCCTTAGCCTTTCCTCTGACCCTTGATCATGTGGGTGACCCTCCTCTGGACCCTCTCCATGTTGTCCACATCCCTCCTGAAGTGCAGCGCCCAAAACTGGACGCAGTACTCCAACTGTGACCTGAGCAGTGTTGCATAGAGGGGGAGGATCAGCTCCTTGAAGCTGCTTGAGATACATCTGTGGATGCATGATAAGTTGTGGTTTGCCTTCCTGACCGTGTCCCCACACTGTCAGCCCATGTTCATTTTGGCATCAATAATGACTCCAAGATCCTTTTCTGCCTTTGCACTGATGAGAAGGGAATTCCCCAGCCTGTAGGTGTGCTGCTGTTTTTTCCTCCCTAGGTGCAGTACCTTGCACTTGTCAGTGTTGAAACCCATCCCCCCCCCCCCAACCTCTCTAGGTCTGATTGCAGCCTATTCCTCCCTTCTAGCATGCTCACTTCTCCCCACAACTTAGTGTCATCTGCCAATTTGAACAGGGTGCTTTTTACCCCTTCATCCAAGTCTCTGATGAAGATGTTGAACAGTGCAGGCCCAAGGCCTGAGCCCTGCAGAACCCCACTGCCCACATCCCTCCAGGTCAAATAAGACCTGTCCACCACCACCCTCTGGGTGCGGTCCTCCAGCCAGTTAGCGACCCATCTGACCGTGTAGGCATCCACACCACGGTCTCCTAGTTTCTTACTGAGAATGGGGTGAGAGACCATGTCGAAGGCCTTCCTGAAGTCCAGAAAGACTATATCCACTGTGACACCTGCATCCAAGGACTTGGTGACCTGGTCATAAAAGGCCACCAGGTTGATTTGACAAGACCTGCCCCTAATGAACCCATGCTGGTTGCCCCTGAGCATAACCTCCCCTGCTGGCCCTTCCTGGACATGTGCCAGGATAATTCTTTTGAAAAGCTTCCCCAGGACTGAGATAAGACTCATGGGCAACCTTTTTTGAAGATGGAGACCACACTGGTCCTTTTCCAGTCCTCTGGCATATCGCCCGAGCGCCATGAGTGCTCATAGAGCTGTGCCAGATGTCCCACAATGACCCCTGCTATGTTCTTCAGCACTCTGGGGTGGAGATCATCAGGACCTGTGGATTAAAATACATCTAGTCCCTCCAGAAGTTCCCTGACAAGGTCCTCATTAACCCTAGGCCTGGGTGTGCCACCCACGGGGACCTCGGGGGGGCTAGTGGGGGAGATATCCAGGTCCCTCCTCAGAAATACGGAGGCAAAGACGTTTGTGTGTATAGATATATGTGTGTGCACGCATACATATGTGTGTGTGTGCATGCCTGTGTGTGCATACATATGTATATATATGCGTGTGCGCATACATATGTGTGTATATATAAACATGTGTGTGTATATATGTGTGTGCTCCTGTGTGTGCATACATATGTGTGTATGTGTCTGTATATATATAAATGTCTGAGTGCATGTGTGTATACACGTCTGTGTATACACAAACACACACACACACATACATACGTCTGTGTGTATATGTGTGTGCGCATGTTTGCATATACGTGTGTGTGTATATGTTTTCGTGTGTGTACAAATGTGTGTGTTTATATATAATGGGGTATGTGTATATATATGGGGGTGTATGTATGTATGCGAGTGGGGTATGTGTGTGGGTATGTGTGTATATGTGTAAATATGTGTGTGTATATGTCTGTATACATGTGTATGTGTCTGTATATATATTTATAAGGGGATGTGTGTGTATATATGGGTGTGTGCGTGCGTATGTGTGCATGTGTGTGTGTGTATGTATATTCATAAGGTGGGGGTGTGTATCTGTGTGTGTATATATGTGTTTCTGTGCATCTGTGTGTGTATGGGGGTGTATAGGTGCGTGTGTATATGCATGTGTATATGCATGTGTATGTGTGTATGTGAATATATGTGTTTGTATGTGTGTGTATACATGTGTGTGCATACACGTGTTTGTGTATATATGTGTGTGTACACAAGTGTGTGTGTTTATATAAGGGTGTGTGTGTATGTATGTACGTATGAATGAATGTGCGGTGTGGGCATATGGGTGTGTGTGTGTGTGGGCATATGTGTGTGTGTGTGTATACACACACACACACACACATATGGGTGTGTCTGTATATATAGATATATAAGTGTGTGTGGGGGGGTCTGTGTGTATATATATGGGTGTGGCTGTGTGTATATGTTGTGTTTTTGTATGTGTGTGTGTGTGTGTGTATATATATATATATATAGTGTGTGTGTGCGCGTGTGTGCATGTGCGTATGAGTGTATGTATATGTGTGTGTATACACGTGTGCGAGTGTGTATGAGTATGTGTGTGTATATATATATATGTTTGTATATGTGTATATGTGTGTATGTATATTTATGTGTGTGTATATGTGTGCATGTGTATATGTGTGCACGCATTTATGTGCGAGTGTGTATGCAAGTGTGTGTGTGTGTGTGTGCGCGCATGTGCATATATACGGGTTTTCATAGATTCATAGATGTTAGGGTCAGAAGGGACCTCAATAGATCATCGAGTCCGACCCCCTGCATACGCAGGGGAAAGTGCTGGGTCTAGATGACCCCAGCTAGATGCCTATCCAACCTCCTCTTGAAGACCCCCAGGGTAGGGGAGAGCACCACCTCCCTTGGGAGCCCGTTCCAGACCCTGGCCACTCTAACTGTGAAGAAATTCTTCCTAATGTCTAGTTTAAATCTGCTCTCTGCTAGCTTGTGGCCATTATTTCTTGTAACCCCCGGGGGCGCCTTGGTGAATAAAACCTCACCAATTCCCTTCTGTGCCCCCATGATGAACTTATAGGCAGCCACAAGGTCGCCTCTCAACCTTCTCTTGCCGAGGCTGAAAAGATCCAGGTGCCCCAGTCTCTCCTCATAGGGCTTGGCCTGCAAGCCCTTAACCATACGAGTGGCCCTTCTCTGGACCCTCTCAAGGTTATCCACATCCCTCTTGAAGTGTGGCGCCCAAAACTGCACGCAGTATTCCAACTGCAGTCTGACCAGTGCCCGATAGAGGGGAAGTATCACCTCCTTGGATCTGTTCGTCATGCATCTGCTGATGCACGATAAAGTGCCATTAGCTTTTCCGATTGCTTCATCAAACTGCCTGCTCATGTTCATCTTGGAGTCCACTAGGACTCCAAGATCCCTTTCCGCTTCCGTTCCACCAAGCAGGTTATTTTCTAGGCAGTAGGTATGCTGGACACTTTTCCTCCCTAGGTCCAGCACTTTGCATTTCTCCTTGTTGAATTGCATTCTGTTGTTTTCTGCCCATATGTCCAACCTGTCCAGGTCTGCTTGCAGTGGTTCCCTGCCCTCTGGCGTGTCCACTTCTCCCCACAGTTTTGTGTCATCTGCAAACTTGGACAGAGTACACTTCACTCCCTCGTCCAAGTCACTGATGAAGATATTGAAGAGTAGGTCCAAGGAGCGAGCCCTGAAAACTAGCAGCCGAGCCCTGTGGGACCCCACTGCCCACACCCTTCCAGGTTGATACCGACCCATCCACTACACCTCTCTGGGTATGACCCTCTAGCCAATTCGCCACCCACCGGACCATGTAGTCATCCAAGTCACAGCCTCTTAACTTGTTCTCCAGTATGGTGTGGGATACCATATCAAAGGCTTTCCTGAAGTCTACGTATACAACATCAACCCCTACTCCTGCGTCCAGGTATTTTGTAACCTGGTCATAAAAAGAGACTAAATTAGTCAGGCATGATCTACCTGCTACAAAACTGTGCTGGTCTCCCCTCAGCATAATTTGTCCTGCCGGGCTCTCGCAAATGTGAGCCTTGTGTATATAAATGTACGTGTGTGTGTGTGCGCATACCTGTTTATGCATGCGCGCGCGTGTGTGTACCTGTTTATGCATGCGCGTGCATGTGTGTGTACCTGTTTATGCATGCACGCGCATGTGTGTGTGTACCTGTTTATGCATGCACGCGCATGTGTGTGTGTGTGTGTGCGCGCGCGCACAGACATGCACATACTGTCAGTTAATGGGCTCTAACTATAACAAAAAGAATAGAAATTGAAGAAGGTAGCAATAGTAGTTTACACTCTCCTCGTGGCTTGGTGTTTCTACCTCCCCACTGCCTGTGATACTCCTCCTGGTGGCACTTCCATTGCTCCTGTGAGGGTCAGCAATAGGCAGACCAGCAGCCAAGCCTCTCTGGGGAGCTCTCACACAACTTCTTTCTCTTTCAGTTGCTGCCTCCTACTGCTGCCAAGCCCAGGGTTCTTATAGTTCTGGCCTGCCCCTTCCGGTCACCTGACTAGCTGGCCAGGCTCAACTTTTAACCCCTTCCCTGCCAGCAGGCTGTGCCTGGAAAGTTCTGGTTTTAAAGGGACCAACCTGCCTTCTGGTAACAGGGGTAGGGTTCCCTGTTACATCCATTCAGCTCTGTGATCACAGAGCTGACTGGGGGACAGGTTCCCCAGCCCCCACCATCAGGGAGCTCCCAACAACAACTGTGGAGTTGATGCTGGGAGATAAGGATCTCCCAGCCCCAGCACCCTGATTGTGACCTCAGGGTAGGTGGCTTGGAGCTCCCTGCTTCTGGGGTAGGGGGACATAGTCCCCACCCTGGCAGCAGGCAGCTCCCAGGGATAGAAAGCAATCTCCCACCCCCTGGTGGCTAGTTGACCAGGTGGCTCCTGGTCAGGCATCTACATGAGTGCTACTGTGCAGTAACTACTCATAAGTAAATTTTCTACTTGCATTTGCAGGTAGCAAATTTACTCATGGTTAGCAAGGTTTACTGTGCTGTAAGCATGTGCATGTGTAGTCACATGCTTACTGCACAGTAAACTACACTACTTCACAGTCAAGCATCTTGTCTAGATGTGACCCATGAGAAGCAGTTACAAAATACAATCAGCACAGAAAGTTATAGACTTACCTTTGTCAATTTTGCAGCAATAATGACCCTGATCATATAATAAGTCCCCATTATCTGAAAAAATACATCACATCGTTTTTCCACAATTATCTAAATAAATACAAACATTGATAAATATTTTGCCTCTGTGATGACTTGGAAAAGATCAAGCAATATAAACTATGTTCATCAATACATAAAGAAGTGCCATGTAAAGACCCCCAAGCTAGTTTGGTTACCTGAAAGCAACATAGCCAGGTTAGCGTGGTTCTGTATTGTATGATGGTAGCTATCCTACTTCTAGTATCCACGGTAGTTTGAATATCTCTATGTGGCACTGCATTTTGTCATGCAGACATACAAATCAACAGATCAGCTCTATGTTTCACCATAGCATATTTTACACTGTAACTGATGAATTCTAGGATAGTAGAAGTCTGGGGCTGATTTTGGACAGTGGTTCTTAATTATTTTGCTCAAGGAAGATAAGGGAAGGTATTCCATAATATTCTGTAGATAAACTGGACCTTAAGTAATCCCTTATTCAGCAAAGATGTATTGACCTTTAACATAAGTACCTGAATAGTATCCAACTGCCCATTGCTGAGAAATGACAGGATACAATGCAAGATTTGCACAGCAGTGACCAGAGGATTTGTTAGTGTGACAATGATTATGCTGTAATAAAAGTCTGTGGCAGGGCACTGTAGGTGCCTGCCACTTTAAGGGCCTGAGCCAAGCTGCCAGCAGGTGCCTGATTGCAGCAGCCATTTTAGATTCCTGGCTGCCTTTATAACCAGATCAATTCCCTGCTGGCAGATGAGGCAGTAATAATGCCTGGTTGTGAGGCTTCATATATTATTCTGGAGGTAAGGAAGGAGCTGTAGGGGATGGCTAGGAGGCTCCTGGTCCTGGGTGTGACTTAAAACTTCAACCTGCTGGGAATGGGTGTCCTGGTGGTGCAGGAGCCTCTAGGAAATGCCAGGCCATTTATCAGCCTGGTGAAAGGTAGGTAAGGGCACCTTAACCCTAGCCCTCACCTTCAAGTATGTCTGGTGACACCAGAGGTAGTGAGGCCAGGCACAGCTGTGGCCACCTGAGCTCTGTGGGGAACAAGACCCTGAGGAAAGGTAGTTGGGGCCAGGCCCAGCTACAGCCACCTGAGCCCACCAGGGAGGGAAGCACTGTGGCCCCAAATGAGAGGGAAGTGTGGAGCCCTAAGTGAGGGGTGCAGAGATGAGTAGCCCTGAGTGAGGGGGCAGCCCTGAGTAAAGGGGGTGGTATGGAGCCCTGAGCAAAGGGGGCAGAGATGAGTAGCCCCAGTGAGGGGGTCTGAGTGAAGAGGAGTAGGCCCAGACATGTCTCCTGATGTCTGAGGCAGGAGTTTAGGCCAGAGGACTAGTAAGGGGGGCTGAGTCCAAAGGAGAGGAGCAAGTCCTGACCCTGGTAAGTCCTCCACTGCTGGGAGGCTGTGTGTGGGTTGAAAGTAATAGCTAGAGTTGAGCACAATGACTTGCTGCTCCAGGGGGAGAGTGAGACTCCCCATGAGACCATAGAACACCAGTGGTGGGGTGGGGTAAGAACACCCTGGTGAGGAGTAGTCCTAGAAAGGGGGCAAAGAGGAAGGACCCCAGTGGGGTCAGAAGAACCAGAGGGCTGAGTGTCCAGTATGTTTACATGTAGATAATTGCCCCTGGGAAGGACCAAAGTAAGCTTAGACCCGGTCAGGTAATTGGCTGGCCACTACCCTGGTGAGGGTCATGGGAGAGGCTCAACAAATGTAACGTCTGCCACCCAAGGAATGGACTATCTAAGCCTATGGCCTAAAGGGCCCACTCCAAGGAAGGGTGAGTTGTTGATACATGAAAGAGACCCTGTGAGAGAGGGTGAAGTGTGAGAGGCCCTAGTGACAGGAGGGCGGTATGAATGTGTATATGACTGAGGCCTGACAGCGTGGCCTAAGCTTGGGCTGGCTGTAGGCTGGGAGCACTGCAACATCTGAATGCCATCTGAGGCATGGGCTTAAGTGTAGGGGAGGTACAAGCAAACTATATATTAATACATTCACAATTATGACGACACACACACACATGTGTAAATAATTGTATTGTGTCCAAAATGTATGCATTTTTTAATACAATTTTGAATTATTTTTTCTGATCTATCCTCATCTAGAAGAGTGTCATGGGGGGGAAAAAAATTGGGAAACAAAACTTTTTTTTTGTTTGTTTGTTTTTTTATAAATGGTAATATTTGATGCTTAACTATATCTACATGGTTGTTTGGTTCCGTAATCTTGGAGCCAACAAAAAGAACAGCAGCCAAAGCCAAACCTAAATTAAAGATAATTTGCCTCTCTTAATGGGTCCCTAATTAGAATTGCCTGGTATACAAATTTGGCCAGTAGTGCATACACTGAACTTTGTTATGAGAGAGCTGTAGTGCAGAAGACAAATGTGATCCTCTGTCAGAAAAATAGTTAAGGTGAGATCAGAAGCAATTTTTTGAATGAAGTAATGTTTATGTGCAGCTGGATTTGTACTTGTTTCACTTCAGCTGCCTCAGGGCTATAGACTACAACTGATTATTAGAACTGTGCAACATGGCTTTGTTTTGTTTTGGTTTTGGGTTCAGCATTGCAGAGAGAGAGTGATTTGTTTGTGTTTCAGATCACTTTCCTGTTTCATTTCAGCCTGAAACTGTTTCAAAACTGTTTTGGAATTTCAATGCTGTTTTGGTGTTTCATCCATAGGCCATAAATGGGATTCACAAAACTGCCTATAACCTTGTTATTTCTTGCCTGATTTGGATGAACCTTGCAGGGATGCTAACTCCCTCTGATGCCATGAGTTTGCCAACTTTCAAGGAGATAGGTCCAGGGGTTTCTGGGAAACTGCACCTCAAACTGCTGAAAGCAAAACTCATGACATGTGACTTTGTGTGTGTTAAGGTGCAGCAGGATGAACATTGCAGGGATGGTAGCCCTTGTTCTCATCCTCACAACTTCACTTCAGCCAGTAAACCTTAGGCCTCTCAAAGATCTTACAGCGCTGGGCTTTCCCCAGCCAGGACTGTGTGGTGGCTGGAGGTTATCAGGTGCCTCCTACCTGCCTTTAACCAGGGAGATTTGAAGTCCTTGCATTTCCTGGGGATGCCATGCCACCAGCAGTCCCACCCGGGCCTCCCTACCCTGTCAGGATGCAATTTTATGTCATGCCCAGGATGATGTGGGGCCATCTCCCCATATAGCCCCAGCCCTTACATCTCCAAGTTCTGCCTGGCACAGAAGCTTAGCAGGGAGATGTTCTTCCCCTGCTGTCTGGTGGAAAAAACTAAACTGCTGCCTCCAGCTCTGAGAGCAGGGAGTTAAATTGATGCCCTCATTAGCATCTATTCTGCCATATACATAGCCCCTTGTGTGGGCATGAGGCCTGCCAGTTTTCAGGCAGAGTGGTGCAAGGTTTTCTCTGAAACTGCACCTCAAACTGCTGAAAGCAAAGCTCATGTCACTTTTGTGTGTTAAGGGGCGTAGGTTGTATTGGTCTAAGGATATAGTCCAGAAAAGGTTGAATTTACAAACCACTTTTCACAGACAGGCTTATGAACTTCACTTCATCAACCTCCTAGATACAGAAACTCATAGACTCAATATAGACATTGGATTTATGAGACACTACAACCTGCCTGACATCCTACTTCACAGGTAGTAGGTACCTCTCCACTTTTACCTGCTACATCCTCCCACTGGCTCCACCACCTCCCAAACTCTCTCTCTCTCTCCCCCTAATGCCTAAATTTACATTTAAACTGACTGGATTTTTTGTCTGCATTGCATGTCAGCCTCTGGCTTCTTTACTATTCCATCCATCCAGGAAGAGCACACACAGCAACTGCAGCTGCTTCCTCAGTCTGATGAAGGGTTTTAAACCTGAAAGCCAATGCCTCTCAGATGGCATCCTAGGCAGTTAAGCTCACCTGGAACCTCACAACTCCACTGCAACCAGCAAGCCTCAGGCCTCTCAAAGATCTTACAGGTCTGGGCTTTCCCTAGCCAGAACTGTGCATGCGTGTCATGGCTGGAGGTTATAAGGTGCTTCTTACCCACCTTTCACCAGGGAGGTCCTTGATACTGGCATTTCCTGGGGGCTGCTGTGCCACCAGTAGTGCCACCAGTCCTCCCAACCCTGTCAGGGTGAATTTTTAGGTCATACACAGGATGTGGGACCTCCTCCTCCCTCATACACCCATCCCATCCCTTCAAGTTCATCCTGGCATAAGAGCTCAGCAGCTTAGCAGGACATGTTCTTCCCCTGCTGGCTGCTGATGCAGTGAGTGCTGCCTCCAGATCTGAGATCAGGACACTAAATGGTTTTTAAAAAATGTAAAGAGGAAATAGGTTTGAATGGAGTGAGGAGGGTGGCACTCACTCCATCTGCAGGTGGAGCTCAGGGAACCCAGGCAGAAGGAGGTTCACTTTGAGGAACACCACCTACTCCATCAAACCAGGATCCAAGGAGGTGCGGTGGGATTCCACAACATCCCTAGTAATGCTGAACACTCTCTCACTTGGAACACTGTTCAGTGGACAGGACAGGCGTTCCTGGGCAACTGTGGCCAGATCCTGCCACATCTGGCTGCAGGCTGTCCAATAGGCCAAGGAGACACAATCCAGCGGCTCCATGTCTTTGCTGAGATAGGTAGCCACTGAGACATCTATGCTACCTGCCTGATGGGGTCAGGTGCCTCTGGAACCCACCATTGAAGTGCCCTTGGCCCACATTGGCAGCAGCTGGTATGGAGTAGACTGGCTGGTGCTGGGAGTGCTGGCATGGGAAAGTGGATCCCCCTCTTCCACATCTCTCCACCTGTGCCCTTCTGCCTCCCAGACTCTGTTCACCAACACCTCTGTCCAGTGATCCAGGGTTTTGCTGCCATATACACTCCCCTTTACCCTTGGGTTGCACATAGCCACCAGCGTGTGGACCATATTGGACCGCAACAGATCCAGCCTCTTCTTGATGCCCTCTGTTACCTCTCAGCTCTGTGTTCTTGGGGAACCCTGGCACAGTATGCAGCCTGCCTGACTCACAAATTCCCCCTCCCCACTTCTCCTAAACAAGAACTGATTAGAGGAAGGACTTACAAAAGACAAGGGATACGCAGTGGGAGACGCACCTAAACCTCTCCAGGAAAAGTTGGTAGAAGTGAAGCAAATCCCCTGGTCTCACCTCCTCAGAGATGGAGCTGGATGACAACTCATTTAAATGGGAGATGGGACAGGCATGCACCTTCTTCATCCTGAATGCTAATGAACAGAGATTCCAAGGCAAGAACTGCACTGAATTCTGGGATCAGAAAAGCAGGGGAGAACTGCATGATGGGGAATCCTTTCTCCAAATGCTAACTGACCCACATCTACACACACCCAGCTCAGCATCTATGAGACCAATTCTAGTAATGACTCCTCTATTGGTACCCAAGGCACTGAATCTGCCTGTCTGTATTGTGAGCTCCCTCAGGGTAATGCTGCCCATAGCCAGGAGTGATCAGTTCCTATTATCCACCTATTAGCCATTGTTTACCCATAAACAAACCTAGTGTTCTCCCTTGAGCCATTGTTAGTTCCCTACAAAACCCCTACTCAAGCTCAAATTTCTGTACTGGTGCTTGGATCCAAAAGCTGCACCGGTTCCACTCCTCTTCTGCCTGGAATCCCTACATTGATCATGCTCAGAACTCTGCCCATCTGCAAGCTCCAACAAACACCTGGGAACCTTGACTGGTTCAAGCTTCTCTGAGTGGTGAGACCCCAACACTCTCTCTCTCTCTCTCTCTTTTTCTCTCTCTCTCTCTCTCTCCTCTCTGACTCCAGGAACCTGACTTCTATTCTCTTACTCTGGGCACAGCTTTCTAAACCTGACTTTTGCTAATCAAACTCGAGCTAGACTTCCCCAAAAACCTAATTGAAACTATGTAATATTGTAACTGTTTATTTGTCTTTCTTGTATGGCTATTATTACTGGTATCATCATAAGTTCATATACCTGGCAATAAATAACTATTATGGTCAAGCTGGTTGCTATACTCTCTCTCTGAACCTCACTTACTCTTTCTTCAACTTGACCTCATCATTGCTCTGCAGCAATGCTTTTTTTTTACCTAAGCCAAAGATCCCTGTAATGCCCAATGCTACGGTGGGGTCTGCTCATCTAGGGGGTTACTAATAGGACCATTGTGACAAGAGATTGTGATGGGGTGAGTTTTGAGGTGCGTGAGGGTATCAGCTGAAATTGCTGATCAGACCCAGCCTGCTCAGATGTACTCCGTTAGCATGTTTGTATGTGTGTCTAACTGCATTTATTATTGTCCTGATGAAATAAGGGATTGACTGAGTTCTAGGCACATGAGGGTGTCAGCCTATCAATGCTGAATAGACCAGCCTGACTCAGATGCACTCTGATAATCCATATGCTTGTGTCTGACTGCATTTCATTGTTGCCCTGATGAACTGAGTTCAAGGCATATCAGGGTGTTAGCCTGTTAACGCTAAATAACCCAGCCTGACTCAGGCATGTTCTGTTAATCTGTGTGTGTATGTGCATACATGTGTTTGACTGATTGGTGGTTGGAGGAACCCAGCCCCATTGAAACTGAGTCCTGCAAGATAGATCCATTGGGGTGAGGACTTCCAGAAGGGAGAGATACAGCTCCATATAGAAACATAAATAACAGAAACAGCACATTGATAGCATTACAGAGACTCCAGAAATGTACCCCTAATAAATGGGCACACCCCAAAGTGACAAGCAAATCTGGTAACACCTCCCTCAGCTGCTTCACAAGCACCTTCAGTTCTGGTGACAGTGGCTTGCCCCAGCCAGGAGCATGATTCCCTGGAACTTCTCCATTTGGTTCTCAAGTTCCCTCCCTATGGGGATCACCTGGCTAATAAGGGCATTGCCAGTGCTAACCATCTCAGTGGCATTGAGGAGTGGCTTGAGGACTACCAAGATCTGGGATCTCACTCTGTTTTGTTAAGTGGGCCACTGATCCCAAGCTTTCCAAGCAAGGCTATCTCATGAATGGACTTCCATTGCTCCACCAGCCTTTCCAGCATGAGGTATGTGGAGTTCCACTGAATCTCCACATCCTGGATGATTTTGTGTTGTGGCATGTTCAGCTATGCCTGTTTGTCCCACAGCACCTTCCCCCCCCCCGCCCCCTTCATGCTGCGGTGGAAGTAGCCAGCCACCTTCCTGCATTTTGAAATGAGCTGGCTGGTTATGATGGTGCCATCACTAGCATCCCTATACCCGTCCAAGGCATCCCTAACAATGATGTGGAACCTGTATTCCCCACAGTAGATGCTGAAAAGTTGTCATCATGGACCGCCTTGACCATATTGGCCCTGTTGTTGCAGACCATGAACCCACAGGTGAGCTTGCCCTGCCCAATGAGCTGCCCCTGCACCATGCAGTTCATGGCCACCATGATCTCTGTTGCCTTGTGCAATCATCCATCATCTGAGATTGAAGGAGAGCCGACCAATGGCCTAAGAGAGGTAGGCATGATCTCCATCCCAGTTGCTCCACATGTCCAAAGTAAAGGGCAAGGCCATCTGAGGACCTGCCTTATGCAGCTCCTCTCTCAAATACTCCCTGCGTGTCTCATACAGGGAGACCACCACCATCCTGATGAAGGCGACCACGACCACTATGAGCCACCTGAACCCTGGCCACTGAACTAGGGAGAAGGGCTGGCCATCTAGAGCAAGCATCTCCCTGATGCTCTGGGTGAACTTGCTTGCCTTTGCAACATGCCCCTCTTTTTGTCCATCTTGGCTCCACTGTTCCATGGTGGCTTGTTTAGGCTTCTTGGGGATGGGGGCTTTGGAGTGAGAGGGGGATTTCTTTTTGGGCACACTCCCACTGGTGTCAGGCTGAGGAGAAGCAAGGGCAAGGGGGTGGTGCCTCCTGAAATGCATCAGCATCCTTATGATGCTGAAGTGTTTCACCTCCTTGCCCCAGCTGGTCTTACATTGGCAGTGCAGGCAGATAGCATATGTGTGATCATCTGCCACCTCAGAATGATTCCCACACTAGACTACCCCCTCGCTTCTGGGGGTGGGTGCAAATCCTGTCTGATCCCCCTTCTCAGCAGGCAGAGGCACAACAACAAGAGGAGCTGGCTCAGCTGAGCCACTTGCCTCCATCAACCTCCTTTAAACTGCCTTCTGGGAAAGGAGACCTGGCTCTAGGGTATCTTGGAGAGATTGGAACACAAACTCAGATTCCTCCTCAGTCCCCAGTTTTTCTTTTGCTAGGGTATTCAGATCTCCTGCTTCCAGATCCAGCTCTTCTTCTGGCTCTGGAAGGCTCAGCCTGGGAACTGAAATGGAAGTGGAGGAGACTGTCATGCTGGTGCTTCTTGTCATGCTGGTGGTGCTGGGGATTATTATTATGGCTGGTGTTATTGGAGGGGGGGCAGATGCAAGCACTGGTCCCAGCTCCTTGCTGCCTCATGCCTGCTAGTAGTAGGAAAGAGGGTGCATCCAAGTTTGGGAGAGGGGGAACTTACAGCTGTCCCTCTACCCCTCTGGATCTCCTGGCAGAAGACCTGGCACCTGCCTTTCCAGCACGCTTCATGTTTCGTATTCTGGAAAAATAAATGTGTCTGTGTGAGTGTGTGTGTGTGTAATGTATGAAGTGCTTTCCTGAAGTGCATAGTGATGAGACGCTGTCAGTCAAAGCACTGCTTTCTGTTTGTTGTTTTTTTTTTTGGGGGGGGGGATAAGAACAAATAACAGGATTTTGGGGGAAGAAAGAGTTGCAAGGGATAATAATAGGCAAGGGTAAATAGGGAAGGATTGGCTACAACTTTTTAGGAAGGCACTACCAAACTGCAACCTTACAGATGCTGAGCTCTGCTGTTGCTCCTGCTGCTACACAGACACAGACACAGCTGAAAAATGACAGAGAGCAGCTCACAAACAGCATTTTATGGTGCTTCTCCATCCCTCCCCCAAAGCACCGGGATTGGAAGCGATGTCAGGGACAGATTGTTGTCACTGGCCAGCAACAGGTCAATATCAGAGCAGTCCTTCCCTTCCTCCACCCCGCTTCATCTTCTTAGTTTATCTTTACCTGCAAGCCTGCCTCCAAAATAGTCTGAAAGAGCCCAAAACATTTCAGAAATGTTTTGGATGGATCTGTTAATTTTGGAGCTGTGTTGGAGCCTTGCATTTCATTTCAGATTCAGTGTTTCAGGCACTGAAATGCCTGAATCTGAAAAGAAACAACCGCCAAAATTTTGCACAGCTCTACTGATTAAAACAGATGAAACATCTCCAGAGTTGCCCAAAGACACAGTGCATCCACTTGAAGATTGCTTTAAACTTTATGTGTACCTGAAAACTGGAGAAGCATGCCACCATGAATAGGCAATTGTACTGTTTTTTTCTAAAGATCATATGTTGCATAAAACATTTCCCCCCTCCTGTATATTGAGAAAGCATGGAATCGAAATATCCAATTACATGGTTACTAATGCAGAGAGATATTTGGCTTTGTTTCTTGCTGCTTTCTTGAACTCATGCTATTCCAAACAGAACATTTGAAGGTGTCTATACACCTTGGAACCATGAGTACAAGTGTCAAGATGGAGGATTAGTTTTTCATTTGGCTCTAATGGAACACTACATAGACACATTCATTTTTATTTTTGGTACTGTTTCCATAGTTTTGAAAACAATTTTTTATCATGCTGTTTATAGTGAATGAAGTTTTCTTTAATGGCGTTTGTGTGTTGTTCCTGTTTTTCCCTCCTTGATTCTGAGCTCCTCAAAGCACAACTTCTTTGAGGGTTTGAAAGGCTTATAGCACATAACAGTGTTACTGCACATATAAATAAATACTATTTTATGCAATATCCAGTTACTACTTCAACAGCAAATTGATGTATGTCTTTGGAGGACATGAAAGCATTTCCTGTCTTAGTGCACAGAATCCAGGCTGCAAAACAAATGTAGTGATTAACAATTTTACTGTAGAACTGCATTGTGGCATTAGCTTAAAGTCCGGTACAAGCTGCTGAAAACAAAATCTGCCAACTCAGTGGTATCGAGTGGTATTTCTGTTACTGGTGTTATAGTGGCACCTATATAATGTGGCATATTGTATGTCTTTCAACTCCTTGCATCCCTCCTCACAGTTTTGCTGTGGTATAGATCGTTGTTAAACTTTCAAGACTTTGGTTATTCATGTACGCCCTCATGTACAAAATTACTCAAATTTAAATGAATAAGAGAAAAACAATACCTATAATAAATCTGTATTAAATTCCACACACATTTATATTCATTCCCACATACATCAATTAAATAGGATATAAATACCTGCTTATTTATAATTATAACGTATCAGAGTCCTCCACAACCATGTCCTGCTCTGCCCCTAGGGCACCTTCCTGTCTGGCCTGCTATGCCTTGTTATTGTTTATAATGTATAGGGAGGCTGCCACAGACCTTTGCTAGGCTTCAGTTCCACTGGACCTTGTTGGTCTCTGCCTGTGCCCAGGCCCCTCACTGGGCTTCACTATAATCTGCTGTGCCTGGTAAGGCATTCAAAGACTTATAGACTAACTGTGTGGCTCCAAATCCTCCTGTTTACCATGCCCCAGACCTCATGGGTTTTATAGAAATGTTATTACTTCTGTGGGGCTTCAGCCTCATCAGCCTCTGCCTCTTTTCCCTTGCTAGACCTTCTAGCCTGGGCCCACTGAATTGGACCTGGTTTTGGGGCTCTAGCTCTGTTTGTCCCTTCCATCATTGGGCCCCAGGCCTGTCTGCTGGGCCCCTGTTTGGCTGTGCCTTCCATCTCTGCCCATTCTCGGCTCAATAACTGCTTGAGCCTGCCCCTAGCAGGGCTCAAGGAAGTTGAGTGCCTCATGGGCACTAATGAGGCCTTCATACCACCCCTTCCAGCCTCATCCCAAACCACTGGTAAAAACAGTAATGTACATCATAAGCCCTTGGACGATAACATAAACAACAATGGAAGCAGCCCTCTGCCCCTTTAAGAGGGCACACCCTTACCCCAAATGTAGCGTGTTTTCCTGTCAGGGTACCTCACAAGTTCCCTGAGCCTCTCTGTTCCTACAGCAGCAAAATGGTCAGCCCAACAACCCTAGGTGACTCCTGTGGGCAGAAGCTGCTTTCCCTGTGGCAGCCACGGAGACACTCCCCTGCCAGCCCTAGCCTTGAGCTTATAAGGTCACAGGGACCTGTCTACATCTTGTCAGCTGACCACTTGCAGGTGCCCGCTGACTGCCTCATTTTGCCCTGTTGCCCTGGCAACTGGCAGCTCTGCACCCTGCCTACCCTGTAGTTCTCCCTGGCTGGGCTGCCTTTATCTTAAAGTAACAGGGACCCCTGGGATCTCTGTTACAATAAGATTGGGAAAAAAATATCAAGAATTAGAAAACGCCAGACTTTTGGGTTTCCATAAATCACCATTAAAAAAATAAATCTGGATGGATGCGTTTACACAAGATATTTAATGAGGAGTAGACTAATTTGATCAGCAGTAAACGTCTTGCATCCACACTATGAGGCAGGAACAAACACATTAACTCCACAGCAGGGTAGTACTTGTAAAAACAAGTACTATCATGATGAGGAAGGGTTTGTTTTTTTTTAAATTCTGGAGCACCATACATGTAGACACTGACTGTGTTGCCTGGGGCACAAGGGTACTTCAGTGTGGGTGCTGCCTGCTAGCTAGCCCCACACCAGAGCACCTTCATGCCCTAGCCAGCCCCTCTGCAACATGTTGAGCTGGCTCAGAGCAGCTCTGGTCTGGCAGGCTGACCCCCAGGCCCCTGCCAGCCAGGGCTACTCTGACCTGGCTTAGTATTTTGCAGTCCCAAGTGCATGTGTAAATGCAGTTCCCAGGACCAATAAACTCCAGCTTAATATGCACTGGAGTTTATTGTGCTGCATTACTATGCATGTGTAGATGCTCCCGGTTATGTGTATGTGCATACCTATTTTTTTTTTCCAAAGATTCTTTTGTATGAGGGTTTACCATTATTCCTGCGGTTTCTGTAGAAAGAGTGCCCAAGCTCTATGTAAGTTATAGAAGCTTTTTGAGGGCTAGGAAATAATTGATGCTCCTATGGCATCTGCAACTGGCAGAGAGATGATACTTCATTTGCAACTGATACAGCTGTAGCAAGTCTAGTTTTCTTCAGTGGTGTCAGTGTGTCTGCAATATAAATCCAACAAGCTGGCAGTACTTTTGAAACACAAGGCTCACAACAGCACCTGATATTCCCAGTTTTCTTGTCTTCCACAGCTATTTACAAGCTCTTCCTTCCCTTGATTTTGTTGGATGAAAGACCAATGCATGGGTTCATCAACTGAGATCTTTATTGAGTGACACACATAGATAAAGTGGGGAAAAGCAATGGTTTATCTAAAACCATTCATACTCTCTCTCTCTCTCTCTCTCTCTCTCTCTCACACACACACACACACACACACACACACACACACACACAGGCCAATCCACTGGTGCTCAAATTCAGTCATGATGGCCACTTGTGGTGCCTCTGGACATCATGATCTTATGGGAGGGACGTCGGTAGTTTTCTCCTGAGTTGATGTGGATGGCATACGACATTGTCAGGGCCCATTCTTCACTGCCTTTTTATCCAGACAGTCTGCTGTGGTGCCTCTGACAACCCACTCAGTCAATCACCTTGTTGTTGAGCTGAGTCGCTGAATTCATCAAAACTCACAGTCTTGGTTACATATTAGGCCTGTGTGAAGAGGCTATTATTCTCTTTGAATTATTTGCTTCTATGAGCCCCTTGAAGCCCTGAGGCCACTGAAGGAGTGGTGAGTCCTGTGGCAGAAATGCCACCGTCTGTGCCCCTTTCCAGAGATCTGTCTCTGCCAGCGTGAGACGCTGGTGTTGAATTCCTCAGGGCAGGGGATCTTCCCCCCTGTCTACATGACAAAAGCCTGGTGCCTGGGAGGCGGATTCTCTAGGCACCTGGAGGGGGGGGGGTGAAGCCCCGCTCACTGGCCCAGGTAGCCAGTGATGCTTTTTCAGATTGGTTGGCTTGTGGCCAGCACTGGCAGCTTCAATTGGACCAGGCTGCTGAGGTCAGAGAGGTGATAAAAAGGCCCAGGCCAGGAAGAAGGGTAGCCATTAGCCACGCGGTCATCCAGGTGAATCTGAAACTGGCTCTCTCTTCATAACCGCATGCTCAAAGAGTGACCTGCCTCCAGAGGAAAACTCCAACCACCTCTGGATGATGCGTGTGAGTAAGCTACTCAAGGTTAGACTAGATATTTAGCTTCCAGTAATCCAGATGCATGATCAAAAGGCTACCATCAGCCACACTGGTTTACTCTATGGGATTCCTCTGATATTCCTCTGATATTTCCATGATACTGCTCTGCCTTTTACCCTGTTTTCACCCTACCCCCTGTAATCAATAAAGTTCTCCTTGTGACCGGTGTGGGAGACTTATTGAGGGGTGGGTCTAAATTATGCCTAGGAGGCCCCTTAGGTCTGTGGACTAAGGGAGGCTTTCCTAATAAGCCCCTTACTTGGGAAATTGCCCCAAGTGCCTGTATTGGGTCTAGTATCCATTGGATGATCAGACCTGTGTTTTCCAAGGTGCACAGAGTCAGAATTGAGTCCAGAACCTTGGATGGTGGCAGCGGGAACCCCGGGCTAGCGGGTGTGTTCCAGGGAAGGGGTCAGCTGTTTCTGCTTTTTTTTTTCCTTAAAGGACCAGACCTGGGAGGGGGGGAAGCCATGGGGGGAGCTGGGAGAGTGTGGGGAGGTCAGGGGGCTCTTGGCAGAGCCCCCCATGCAGCATGGGGTAGTGGGGGGCAGGAGGGATTGCCCCCCAGCCTGGCAACATCCAGTGAGTCTGGGCTCTGGTTTGGGGGGATGGGGGATCAGGGAGAGGATGGGGGATGGCACGGGTCCCTCCCATGTTCCCTTCTCTCAACAACCCCCCCCAACCTCCTACTTACCAGCTCTGAGTCCTGCTCCAGCTCCCTGCTGCAGACACCAGGGACAGTCCAAATCATTGAAGCTCTCCGTATGTTTTCTGAAGATTTGGAGACATTCAAATTAATTTGGACCTTTTAGTTGGTCCCCTGATTCAATTTGCATTCAGAAATTCAGCCACCGAATCAGGCCGAATCTCCTCTGAATCAAATCACCACCCGAAGCTTCACACAGCCCTGTTACGTATGTCATGGCTTAGGTATGCAGATGGATGGATGGTGAGGAATTACTTGTTTTACAACCTCCTGAGACAGGGAGACAGGGAGTCTGCTCTTGTTCTTATCTTCATGTAGATGGTTTATTTGTTCTTCTTATCTTCCTGTTCTCAAGGCTGCTTTCTCAGTAGACTGGGTATGCTTGAAACCATATTTATTCATTCACTCATGCATTCATCTAAAATTAATTTTTGATAATATTCTCAACAATTGGTTCCATTCTTAGGTGACACCTACCAGTCTACTTGCCCAAAACAAAAATTACCCACATACAATTTCTAGATTATTCCAACCGCAACGCAATGCCAATGCAATGGATCCAAGGGACTCGTTTGGCTCATGGGCTGGAGGTTGAGCACCCCTGCAGTATAATATTTACTTGCAGTCACTTAACTAAATTTTGGGTAAAAGCAGAAAAGGAAAATGAAATGTTAAGGGAGGAGAATGTCAGATAGGAGCATCATTTTAGAAAGTTAAAGAAAGACATATCAAAAGAAGTAGGCTAAAAATTACTAGTGCACATTTAGTGGTTTTATGCCAGATAGATTTGGTATAGGACAAGTTATAGCTTGCAAAAAGGAATTTAAAAAAAATCAATATTATTTAAGTAGAAAATAGTAGAAACATTTCTACAGTTTTAGCCTTATTTACTATACTTCTGAAATTGGGCTAGGTAATATAGTATATAAACCTGGGTTTATATGGGAATCTTTGCTTTTCTGCCTTGAAATACAGTTCTTGCTGAACAACCCATCTGCAGATGAAACGAAATAAGTGCTTCTTTAAAATTTAAACCTAGGTAAAAAGTAATTTTTTCCTAATGGGTTGATTCCATGTTAGAGGCTTTTTAAGATTGTTGGCTTTAGAAAATTTAAGATTAGTTTCTTTCAAATATTAATTAAAGTATTTCTTTAGATGACCAGATATTTTACAAATTTTAATTATCTGCTTGATATTCCTTATCTCTACTGTTTGGACATTTATGTCTCATCTGAAATGTAATTATGTATTGCATAATTACCTTTGCTTTAAAATGTATCAATTTTTCTGTTTGTGAATATTACATTTTGGTGCAACTGGCTCTTCAAGCCTTTCTTGGTTCCCACTCACCCCCTCATATCTGCCTACGAGTGTATCTAGATAAAAAAAAAAAAAAAAAATCAAAGGCTCTATCTGGTTTGAAGATTGTCCATGACCACCAATGGCACCTCAAAGATGCCACACAACTTTGCAACACTACCACCAGATTGAAAACAGCATAGGATATTTTTTTTTGTGGTGCCAAGAGCAGGCTAACTGGTACTAATGGTCTGCAGTGCTAATTAGTCTGCCCTCACTGCTGCACAGACATTACTATGCTGCACTGCTATGCTCATGTATCTCACATGAAATACATATGCTATCTTCATGCAGTAGCATATGTATCTCATGTGACATGTTGCAGGGCCATACTACTGAACACATGAGTATGAAGTCTAGACATGGATGGAGGAGTGTCTTTGAAAGTCAATTATATAAGGAAATTGGGCAAAGAGGTTTTGTTTTTTGTTTTTTTAGATCCAACTACAGTAAAATCCATGTTATCTGGCATTTTACTATCTGGAACACTCTACTAATCGGAATTTGGACATCGGGGGCGGGGGGGCAGCTCGCACATGGCCACCCACCACCCTGTGCTGCTGCCACCCCACCACCACCATCCACTCTGCGGGCAGCTATCACCACTCCCCCCATCCCCCACTCTGCATCAATCTTGAAATTCACTCTCCTTAGGTAACTGGCATTTTTAGATACCCGGCACTCCCAATTCCTCACTTATGCCAGATAACAGGGATTTTCATGTACCAAGCTGCCTTGATCATTACCATAATTGTGTTAGTTGATTCTTGTTAAATCTTCCCAGAAGCCTTCAGAGCTTGTGAACTGGAGGTTAAAAATATGTCAGAACCAGAAACAAGAATACAAGGAACATATCTGATAAGGATACTTAACTCTGCTTCCTGCTCTGAAGTTTACTTTGTGTTTTTACTTCTTGTTTTCTGTGGTAGAAAAGAATGTGACCCCATTTCAGGAATGTAGCCTGCAATGATCGTTTATAAACCATTCACAGTCGATTGAAAATTGGCAGCTGAATTGATCTGCCAGCTTACATAATGCTTTTTTGACAGGCAACAACATTCCAGAAGTATACAGCCTACTGACAAAGCAGCTCTTGCTCTCCTTTTATCTACCTAAAACAGGCTGTCATTCTTCATATAGTTTTGGGTATTCAAAACTTTTAGCAATAGAAAGAAACTGCATACAACAAAAAAAAGGGTCTTAGCTCCAAAACATTTATATGAAGACACATTTTCCAAGGAGTTCACGTACACTGTATTTGAAGGTTTTGTGAATAGGCTTCTTAATCATCAATGTCTCTGATAGTACTTGTCTGCAGATGTTTTTGTCTGCAGTTGAAAGTGGCAAGGACTCATTTAAAAAAAAACAAAAACAGAAAAGATCAGGGATACTTATCTTAGGGAATAAGTTTACATCTCATATACTGTTTAAATTGAAATAGGGCCGATGCTTTGCAGGATGCAGGATCTCCAGACTATTCTACCGTGATCCATTTCCCTATGGGCATCTTTATATGACCTTTACACTCTTGGGAGCCGCTCTAGTTAAAGCACCCACAGCATCCTGTGTATTCAGTATCTCACACTTCAAAATGGTGGCAGAGGCATTTTAACTAAAGTTTGTTGGACAAACTTTAGTTAAAGTGCTCCCACTGCCATTTTGTAGTGTGTGGATGCTGAATACATGTGTTGCTGTGGTTGCTGGAGCATACTAATTAGCATGCTCCAGCAGATGCATTCAAATTAGCAGGCATTGGGCATGTGTATAGGTGCCCTATAGAATATAGTCCAATAAAAGTAACAGGGCTGATTGACATAAAGGCTGAAGAGGCAGCCCATCTTGTTTTATATGTAAAAAAGCTTATTATTTGAGAACTTTATTTTTTACCACATATGCTAACCTTTATCATAGTATCTAGTTTTATCTTAGTTTTAACCACCTATGCTTAGCATATGAACAAGCTAGCAGCAGCATTGAGTAACTACTGTATTGTTTTCTGAACAGGTGTCATGCATTTTAAAAACTAGTCTGAATTATTTGGTAAAATCTTTCAAAGGGATTCAAGCTCAGAAAATAAACCAACAAGATAAATTCTATAGTAGCATGACATATAGGTCCTTTGGCTTTAAATTGGTACACTACTAAGTCCAGACTTCAGGGATGAATCTATACTTAAAATGGGTGCATCCAAGCTGGCACTGGGAGTTATATTAGGCTAAAAAAACTTCACCCAATGCCATAATGCAAGAAATTGTTTCCAAAGGAAAAATGGCTCCGATTTCATAGATTCATAGCAGTTTCATAGCAGTATACATAGCATGTAGAGCTACTAGAAGGGATATATATATACTGGATTACTGGAATTTTACCTTTGGATCTAAACAAAGTAATTGCTCAATTTTATTAATTGAAAAATAATATATTTTTGGTAAAATGGGAAATAGAAACTGCAAGCTAGCACTTACTAGGATCTAAATTTATGGCAGGAACCAGCTGACATCTGCTAACCTGGTTAAATCTGAGAGAGGATAAGAACACATTAGGTGGTACTGATTTGAGGTAAGGCATTAAGCAGGGTGCCAACACAAAAATGCAAATTACCTGTCAATGTTAGGATTCTGCAAATGAAAATAACAGCTCCTTTCAAAATCCTGTTACTATGAGGTAGGCTTATCTGGTGCTTTTTAAGTTTGCAGATGTGTTTTCATCCTTCCCTTGGGGAAGTGATACTGAAGACAACAGAAGAGCCAGAAGAGCATCTCTGAACTTCCAGAAACTCACTGCTTTTCAGAGAGGAAACATTTTTTTAGACACATCCATCCACTCAAATTTAGCTGATGTAACCTTAAATGTATAGAAGCCAAACTGTATTTGCTGCCTTTGTAACAATAACTACTATTGCTAACCTCAGTTATGTCTTTACAATTCTAAAAGTGTACAATACAGGTTTTATATTAGCCTTTAATTTATCATCTTAGAACATTACCCATGAAGTTATATGAAATATAAACATTTGGGTTTTGTAGCTTGTATTTGCTTATGCTAAAAGAGATGCTAGCAGGTTTGAACCAGATATACTTACTCTCTTTTGGCTGTGATAAGAATGTGTTTTTAGAAATCCATTACTGGATTACAGCACAAGTCAGTCCATTCTTATTTCCCTTATTAACTATAAACAAATATTTTCATGCATATCATCATCTAGGGAGAAACAGCTCCATCTAAAGGTTAATGGGCTGTGGTTTTCCTTCTTTTTAGGGACCTTTTTATATGAGCTATGCCAAAAGCATGGTATACAACAGGACAATAATGATCTATGTATATTTATATGTTAAGAAAAAAAAAGAATTGTGGGGAACTGTGGCTACTGCTTCACTAACTGGATAGGAATTTGGCACCCCAAAATCAATTAAACCATCAGGCTTCCTTTGACCAGCTTGATACATGTTCAGTTTCCCAGTTTATTTTATAATCCTGTTGGTTCCTGGGGAATTTCCAAGTCCTCTGCTGTATTAAATAGCTTTTGGATTACAGCTAAGATTCTCCCAACACTTGATTGTACCCAAGTAGCAATCATCAGTAAGATATTTTAATATCACTCATTATTGTAAATGTTGTGTTTAATATGTAGGACATGATGAAGAACTCACTGAAGAGGTGCATAAAGTATTCCTGTTGCACTTATCTGGGCAGATAATACTGTTTCAATTTAGCACGTTGTATTTAATCTTGAGAGAGACATTGATGTATTTATTTGTTCCATGGAAAAACCTTATCTGGTCTCATGGGCTGGATGAGTGGCCAAATCAGGCCCACAGACTGGCCCCACCCATTGCATTGAAATGCAACTAGCTCTAGCCCCTTGTGCTTCATGAACTGTGCACCAGCCTGGCCCCCCACATGCTGTGCCTCTAGGCTGTATTTTTTACACACCTGACTTATTTACTTTACATGCCACTCTTCACAACAAAAGCTCAGGTTGGCTACAGTTATAGGAAAGGATAAGTTACAAACAGGAGTGTGACAATAGAACAACATGAATTAAAAGGAAGCTAGAAACCAGAGGACCCCTGCAAAAAATGTCTCTGCCTAGGTAAGGGACCCTCTACACATGCAGGAAAAGGTACTGTGGGATCTAATGTGCATGACAGGAGGTGTGATTGTGGGATCATGCTTTAGATCCTATTGTGCCTTACTGCTGGTGCAGGGGATCAGGTTCCCCTCGAACCGGCAAAAAGCAAGCTCCTGAAGTTGGGAAGCCCCACAGCTGCCATGATCTCCCAGCCCTGGATGTTTTATGTATCCCCTAAGCTGGGAGACCACAGCAGCTGTGATTTCTCAGGCCCAGGGGCTTCAAGCACCTGGAAGGTGTGCTGCCAGGACCCAGCATCTGCAGCTCAGACTCTAGAGATTCTGTGCTGCTGGGAGCCAGTCAGCAGCTGCTGGTTCTGAAAGTCCGCTCAGATGCAGGACTTCCATCCCTGGCTAGGTATGATGCACGCCTGTGGCTGGCAGCTGACAGGGCTCCCAGCTATATGTGCAAATTAAAGTTTGATAGCAACAAGCTATGTATTAGTACACATTTTTGAGGCCTAAGTATATAGCTCGTTGATTCATTTTATGATAGGGACTTTGCATGTGTAGCTGGTCTCAAGGTATTAACCAGTTAAGTCAGAATACTTGTAATGTGTAGAGGGAGTCTTTGTTTTTTAAACAAATGGCTAGAGTATTTGAGAGAAGTCATGTGTATACTCACTTTCCCATGCAATAAACACTAGTGGAGGACTACTCATAATTCTCTCCCAAGGGACTTTGGGCCAGGTCCAAATCATTCTCCTATGCCCCTAAACAGAGCAAAGGCAGAATTCAGGTGCCCAAATCACAAAAATTGATCTAGATCAATTAATGTGGACCAAACCTGCTCCAAAGCAACAAAACCTCTTATACACCTGACACCTTTAGGGTCCTCCATTTTGACCTGGCAAGTTCCCTAAGTGCTTAGACTTCAGCTAGATCAACTTCACAAGATCCTAATTCCCACCTAAACTCCATTGCAATCCAGATTAGGGTTGGGAGCATTTGAAGTTCTCTGAAGCCCCCAGTCTATTATTTTCAGTCTAGTATTTACACCAACAAAATCACTGAGTTCAGTGTAATGTACAGTATCCCAGGCCCCTCTCACTCTCAAAACACATCTGGGTGGTACCCACCTTCTGCACAATAACTTAGTGGTTACAACATTTGAGCAGTAGGGCTAGGTACAGACAGTAGGGCTGTGCAAAATTTCACCAGCTGTTTCATTTCAATGCTGCTTTGACTCATTTTGAGCTCAAAACAGCAAAATCAAAATGAAGTGAAGGGCTTCAAAACAGCCTCAAAATGAAATTAGGGCAGTTGAAGCATTTTGAAAGTTTTGAAATATATTGAGTTTTGAAGCTGGGCTTGCTTGCAGGGAAAAAGAAAGTAAGGAGAGGGAAGGACTGCTTTCATGCTGACTATGTAGCTGGCCAGTGACTGTCATCCTTCCCTGAGGTCCCTTCCACTCCCAGTGCTCTGGTGGAGGGATGGAAAAACAGCATTAAAAGCAGCATTGTTTGAACTGAGCTGCTTTCTGCCTTGGGGTCAGTTACTGAGCTGTCTTCCAGCAGCTCAGCAGCATCAGACAACAAAGGCTACCATTCATTCCCTACTTGCTAGCCTAGCAAGTGGGATTCATCAATAACTTTTGCTTTCTATACCCTATGTTTTATTATATTCATTGATCTGTTTCAGTTTATGCCTCCCCCAAAATCCTCTTTTTGTTTTTCTTAGTCAATTTTGATTCTTTTCAAATCTATGCTTTCTCTCACACTGTACATTTCATTCACTCTGCAGGGAAGCAGAGCATATATTGCATATTATAATATAGACTTTATATAGGAACACATGCATACATTTATATATTTTATTGTTTTTATTACATAAATATCTAAATAATTACATTAATACATGGACATATACAATTATCTACATATATTACATAAATCAGATAACATTACAGAAGAACACACAGATTTTCCAGCACACCAAGGCAAAGATGCTATGAAGCACACTAGGGGTGTGAGAAGCAGGCCATATTCAATTCATATTTGGATTTGGCCTGATTCGGGGGACAGTGATTTGATTCACTGATTTGGATCACTGTCCTGATTTGATTCGGCCGAATCCAAATGTGAAGATTCGATTCTGATTTGGACAATCAGCAATGCAGCCATAAACACAGATTTATATGCTTTTTCTACATACCTTGAGGTACCAGGCATGGTTCATGAATGCTGAGATGGTGCAATGGATGAAGCCTTGCACAGGAGTGTGGGGAGGGGGGCACGTGCTCGGCAGTGGACCTGGAAATGGACAGGAAATACTTCCAGTCCACTTCTGGGTCCACGACCAAGCATGCGGGGACCACCCCCCCACCCCTCCAACTCAGTAATTGGCCATGGGGGGACCTTGGGTGGCCCCCCAGACCCAGGAGGGACCAGTTGCCGAGCTGAGGGGTTGGGTGGGGTCCCCCATGTGCTCCACAGTGGACCTAGAAGTGGACCAGAAGTGCTTCTGGGCCACTTCTTGGTCAATCACCAAGTGTGCTGCAAACCCCTGCTCCCCCACTCCCCGCACTCCCGTGGGATTCTTCATCTGCCCCACTATCTCAGTGTTCATGAGCTGCCTGGTACCTGGAGGTATGTAGAAAAAACATATAAAGCTGTATCCATATCCAAATAATCAAATCTCTCTGAATTTCTCTGAATTGAATCAGAGGCTTCCAGATTCAGATTGGGAGGTTCGACCGCCAAATCGGGCTGAATCTCCTCTGAATCAAATCAGTGACCAAAGCTTCACACAGCCCTAACACACACCATGAAGTGTGCTGGAAAGGCAGTTGGCAAGCTTTCCTAGAGGAGCGGAAGAGGGGGTAAAGGGAGACCTGTAAATCCCTCCCTGGCCCCAAACTGAGATGCAGACTCTTTGCTACAACAAGCAGGCATGAGGCTTCCACAAGTTCTACAGGCAGCAAGGAGAGGGGAGCAGAGCCAGTGCCTGTGCCTGAGTCTGCATCCCCTCCACGATCACCAGCCATAACATACACACCCCCACCACCACCACTACAACAACAAGCAGCAGCACCAGCATGACAGTCTCCTCCACCCCCATTTCACTTCCCATGTTGACCCTTCCAGTGCCAAGGAAGAGCTGGAGTTCGATCTGGATCTGAGTGCCATAGCAAGGGATATTCTGGGGAAGGAGGGGGAATTACACACCACAAGTTTTCTCTAGAGCCAGGTTTCCTTCCCCAGGAGGGAGGTTGAGGTAGAGAGTGTGGAGGCAAGTGGCTCAGCTGAGTCCACTCTTCCTGTTGCTGGGCCTCTGCCTGCTGAGGAGGGGGGAAAGGCAGCATTCACAAATGCACCCACACCCCAGAAGCAAGCAGGTAGTGTGGTCTGGGATCATTCTGAGCTGGCAGATAATCCCTGATCTGGCAAATGATATGCTATCTGCCTGCACTATCAAGCCAAAACCAGCCAGGGCAAGGGAACAAAACACATAAGCACCATTGGGATGCTGATGCATCTCTACAGGCACCACTCCCTTGCTCTTACTCCTCCTTAGTCTGGCACCAGTGGGATCATGCACAAAAAGAAGTCTCCCTCTTGCTCAAAAGTCCCCATCCCCCCAAAGCAGAGGCAGGCCACCCTGGAACAGTTGGGTAAAGGTGAACAGAAAGTGGGGCGCATTGCAAAGGCAAGCGAGATCACCCAGAGCATTGGGTGGATGCTTGCTGTGGATGGCCAGCCTTTCTTAGTTGAGTAGCCAGGGTTCAGGTGGCTCATGGCGCTCATGGCCCCATTGTACAAAGTGCCCACATGCACCACCTTCAGCCGGATGGTGGTGCCCTCTCTGTATGAAGCAGGATGGTGATCCCCTCCCTTTATGAGGCATGCAGGGAGTACTTGAGGGAGGAGCTGTGACAGGCAGGTTTGCAGGTGGCCTTACACTTCACCTTGGACATCTGGAGCAGCCAGGTGGATATCTTGCATACCTGTCCCTCATAGGGCAGTGGTGCAACCAGTCTGGCCATCAGTGGGCTCTCCTTCAAGCCAAGGTAATGGCTTCACTGGAAGATTGGATCAGAGAATTAATTGAGAAATGAATTGATTAATTAACCAATCACTCCACTGACTCACAGATTTTATACTTCACAAAAAAGATGGTTTATTAATAAAGGAAACTTGTACACATACCACTATTGTTAAAATCATTTATAAACAGTAACACCATTAACACCAGAAGTTAATACACTTATGAAAAATAACACAAGGGAAACAACCAACATGAGGGGTGTGTCCAGCAAAGCACACATCCCCCCCACCCACTGCAGCTTCCCAGCTCCTCATGGCTGTCCTGCAGTTTTCTCCAGCTCCCAGCACCTACTGTCACTCCCTGCAACTTCTCTAGCTGCTTCAGAGCCATCCTCTGTCTCCCCAGATCCAGAGCCCCTCTTTAACACCCACACTTTCCCTTAGTTCCTTTTTCCCTCTCCCCACCTACCTTTTCAGCTCCCCCATAGCTCTGGCTCCAGTCCCAGACTCTCCTGGGAGTGCTTCCCTGTTCTGCAGGCTTTGGGCATTGTCTTTTAATCAATTAATATCAATTAACTTAAAGTTATCCCCAGCCTCAGTTCTTCTGCCCAGGCCCCTCTAGTCTACCAGTTCTAATCGCAGTCCTGGTGACTTTCACTTCCCAGCAACTTTCACTCCCTACACTTCTACTTTCTTACCTTAACCTTTCCCCAGGTATCCCAAGTACACCAAGCACATACATACATACATACATATCACAACAACCAACTTAGGAACTCACTTGTGTGTATGTGTAGGTGGGTGGTATGTGTGTGAATTAGTGAATACACACACACACACACACACATATATATATATAGATAGATAGATATCAGTGTGTGTGTGTGTGTGTGTGTGTGGGTGGGTGGGTGGGTGGGTGGGTGTGTGTGTGTGTGGTATATGAATTAGTAATCCACATATGTGTATTGAATGTGTAGGTGTTTGTAACTGGTAAATGATTCTGTCTAAATTTGGTTTGTGTAGTATGTAAGGGCTTAAAGTCGTGATAGGTGTGCATGAAATATCACAACACTCAACTTAGGAACTCACCTGTGTGTATGTGTAGGTGGGTTGTATGTGTGTGAACTGGTGAGTGTGTGTGTGTGTGTATGGCATTGTGTGCAGGATATATAAATTAGTGATCTGTGTCTAACTTTTGGGGTGTATAGTGTATATACTTGAATTGGTGATAGGTATGCATGTGCCTAGACTGGTCTGAACGTGTATGTGCCTGAGCTGGTAGTGTGGGTGTGTATGCACCTAACTGATTTGTGTGTTTGTATATGTGCAAATGTGTCATACCCTCCTGTCTAACAGTGCAGTATTGAGATCCTGAGAGTTGGCCTGACCCCACAGGGCAACAAGGCAGGTAGTGTTCAGGCCTTGGTGGCTGCTTATCTTGTTGAGGATGTGGAGCTGCTGCTGTGCAGCCTCTTGGCCTACTGGGCAAGCCACAGCCAGATGTGGCTGGTTCTCACCACGGTTACCCAGGAACACCTGCCCTGTCCACTGACCAATGGTTTGTAAATTCCCCCTTTGAGGATCAGACCTTGAGAGACTGGAGACAGGTGGTGTTGTGTTTTTGTCTTTGATAGACTTTTGATGTGCTCTCATTCTGGTGGGCAGTTGTTGCTTGGTTTCTCCACATATTTTCCATCAGGGCACTTGGTGCCCTGATGGAGATATGGAATGTATTGTGAAGATATATCCATACTGAAGATGGCAGGTTTTGCATGTCTTGTTATGGCATGGCCTGGATCTATTCAGTGTGGTTTGGGCTGTAGGAAGTTGGCTTCTGGTGATGAGGTTAGCGAGGTTCAGTGATTGTTTGAATTTACATACCACTTTTCACAGATGAGCCGATGAACTGCACTTCATCATACTCCTAGGTAGTAGGTAGAGAAACTGATGGTCTCAATATAGACACTGGAATTCTGACATGCTACTACCTGCCAGACATCTGTCTCCCCAGGTATCTCTCCACTTTTACCTGGGCTGTTACATAAACCTTCCCACCGCTCCACCCCAGCCTGTCCCTCATCCCCTGATGACTCCATTTGCATTTTCACTGACTGGCTTTCTTGCCTGCATTGCATGCCTGCCTCTGGCTTCTTTACTATTCCTTCCATCCAGGAACAGCACACACACCAACTGCAGGTGCTTCCTCAGCCTGATGAAGAGTTTTTCAACCTGAAACCTTGCTAAGATCCATTTCTCTAACTATTCTGTTCATCTACTGAAAGATACCAGATTGACCCAAAGAACCCTGTCTGCCAGTGCCATGTCCTTAGATCAACACCTCTAGCACCTGTCGCTGTTGAGCTGACTGGAAGGACACAGGGCCCTGGGCACATCTAAGACCCAGGCTTGGGGATGGCAGGGAGAGTTCTCTGGCAGCTGCTGGAGAAGAAGCTCCTGCAGGAAAGGAAAGAAAGGCTCTGTGACAGTTTGGCTGCCTGAGATTCTACTATTACTGCTGTGCTGCTTACTTATTACCTGTTGTTATTTAAAGTAGTGGAATGGCATAAGGCTGTAGGGGAGGAGGAGACCTTACTGGGGCATACTACCATGTTGAGTAAAGGCCCCAGCGCCAGTGAGGACATGACTTAACACACACACACACAAAGTTCCCACATGCCACAAGTTTTGCTTGTCAGCAGCTTGGCATGCAGTTTCCCAGAAACCCCCAAACCTATCTCCTTGAAACCTGGCAGGCTTAATGGCTTCAGAAGGGGCTACCATGCCTGCTGTTTTCACCCCCCTGTGCCTTAACATATACATGTGACATGAGTTTTGCTTTTCAGCCGCTTGAGGTGCAGTTTCCCAGAAACTTCTGCACCTATCTCCTTGAAACTTTATGGCCTCAGCAGAGGCTACCATCCCTGCTATTTTTATTCAAATCAGGCAAGAAATAGCAAAGGTATAGGCAGTTTTGTGATTCCCCATTATAGCCTATGTGTGGAATGTTGAAACAGCAACAAAACAGTGAAACAGTTTTGATGAAACAAAATGGAACAGTGCTTCAAAATGAAACAAAACTCAAAACAAAACACTGTCCCATTGAAATGGTGAAACAGAAGGCAAAATAAAATGGTGCTGTTTCACATGGCGCTAACAGGCAGTCAAAAAGTCCAAGGATGAATCAATTCAGCCTTTGCAATTTAGTCTAAACTACACAGATTAACTTGAAAAAGAAGTGAACAGACATTTACCTTTGATTCAGGAAATGCAGCCATATACCTGCAATGTCTCAGGCCAGAAGCCAGTGGAATGGGGGCGTGGGGGGTGGTCAGCACTACAGGCTCTCTGGCTGGCTGTTTACTTCCTCTTCCTGCTGCCCCTTAGACTCCTGGGATTTGCAGTCCTGAATCACAGCAGCAGGACTCTGCAGGGTTGCTCATCAGTTTCTCTTCCTACTTCCAGGTACCTCTAGGGTTTGTAGGCCACAGTTGCAGCCAGCACTATGTTTGAGTGGGGTGTTTAATCCCCTTCCCTGGCCCCAGACCCCTGCTGGGGTTTACCAGGGGAGGACAGCCCTCCTCCTCGTCCTGTAGACTTGGCTGCATCCCCACCCGCCCCCTTGTCAGCCAGCCCCCACTGCTTCAGCTAGGAAGCAAAGGGGTAGGGCCTCCTCTGTTCTCTGGAACAGACAGCATAGCCCAGCCCAGAGCTGCAAAGCATCCTGGGATGCTGAGAGACTGTGATTTAACTTGAACATGGAAGGGGTCTGGGACAGAAGTTTCATAAAACAGTTTGACCCAAATCAGTTGAGTCTGATACTACATTGAACCAGGTTTATCTTACACCATATTCAACCATTTTGAAACTGATTTCTTTGTACTGAGCGTCTGTTCTGTTCCAGGTTTAAACCAGTTTCTGATCACTTAAACTAGTTTATGTGTAACTTCTGTCCCTAGGAGTGGAAGACCAGGGATTTAAGCCTTTTTCAATCTGAGGGAAATCTCACACCTGCCCACTCCCAGGGGATTGCCAAACCACCTGGCCAGAGAGTTGTTTGGCTTGAGTAACCCTTAATCATCCTGCTCAAGCTGAGATACTGAACAATGAAAAACATTAAAACATTAAAAATAGAAGCGGGTAGGAATATGACTGTGTGATGCAGTGGTGACGCTACTCACATAGAAAAAGGGTCCTGGTTCCATCACTCAGGACTTCCACAAGACTGTCATTGGATTAAAAACAGAAACAATCCTAAACCTATCTATTTGAATTTCTTCCCATTGACTAGGTATTTCACCCTCTTGATGTGGATTGTTGCCCTGGGATATAGCACCTAATTTCTAGATACTCTAAATGCATACAAAAACTATATGGAACCAGCTCTATGTCTTTTAGAAGCCTAACCAAGAGTCTCACTGCTTTTTGGATTTCCAAGTGCTCTTTGAAAGTCTCTCTGATGAATTTTTATTTTTGAAAAACAAACAGAAAAGAGGTGTCTGTGCGTATTACAAAAGTGATTAGGGTTTCTTAGATTACCATTCTCTAGCCTCATTTATGACAACCACAATATATAGTTACATTTTCTACCTCATTGCACAGAAAGGTAACTTCACCATTTTCCTGAATTTCTTAAGTGCAATCACATTCTGAACAGTGTTAGTGTGATGCAGTTCCATGTTTGCTTTCTTAAGAAACAAAGAGAACCACATAGGAAAGATTCTCCAAATACTATGTACACCAATGCTTTGAGAGTCAAATTAAATTAATTTAACCTATATAACTAAAGTTGGATCCATTTTCACTCTTAATAAGTCAAATGGAGTTTTCCAAGGCAGGAGATTTACTCTGACATGGATTCTATAACTTCTTTTGAGATAGGATAAATGGGACTCAGAAAGAATCAGGACCTTCCTGCTTTCTGATCCCTTCATCAGATAAATGTTTATGGTTGCATTCTTCCTTTTCCCTCCACAATATTCTTCTGTGCTTGTTTACACAGTTGCATGTGTCAGAGGAATTACATTTTTTACACCTCCTTCCAAAAACAAATTTGCGAAGTGGTTTTGTGTTTCAGAGAAAAACCTCCTTCCAAAGCAGCCCATTAGCTCAAAGTTAAATCAGAAGTCAGAATGAGCATGCATGTCTTAAAAAGAAAATAAAATAGTATCTATGGGTCCTTCTTTTGAGAAGGTCATATTAGAAAATCATCTTAGTGAATTTGAAGACTATTCTGATTTAAGGTTTGTAATTTTGTTATTAGCCATTTGTGTTTGCAATAGTTAGCCATAGTTTGCAACCAATTTGTATGTGCTGTCAAAGCAAGAGCTATGTTTTAATAAAGAAGCACATACAAACAAGAGTACATTGAGACTACAGACATAATAATGATCATATTTGGCAATAAGATAATAATGATCACAAAAACCCAAGCTTCCCAAAGCAGATATCAAGAAGCAGGAAGTGTTCATTATAATTAAACACTGTTTATTATAGAGGGTTGTTTTTTGTTTGTTTGTTTTTAATCTAGATAAAACAGGTAATCTCAGGAATGAAAAAAATAAAACAATATCCTAAATACCAAAACATTGCAATGAAAATACAGAGTACTCATTTGTATACAGCAATTTTAGTGATACTCAAGTCTAGGGGTGTTGTCTGTGTTTATTTATGGTGTAAAGGATAAATATTACACATGTAGAGTATGATTACCTTGCTGAATTAGAAATACAACAGGGAAACTAATACTGAATGACAGTATAACTCCAGTTGTTTGGGAAACATATAGATACTGGATCAGTTAAGTTTCTTTTGATTAAAGGCTGAAGAAATTATTGTGATTTTCATTTCTTTTATTAGAATCTAATCCTGCCAGCTGTTGATCTCCTTCATTTATTGGTAGAGTCCAATCCACAACAGATGAATGCTCTTGGGAAGCCTTATCAAACTTAGTTACAAACTCATAGCAACTGCTATGTTTGGACTGTCACATGATATTACCTTATCCCATATTCGATGATGCAGACTTTTTCTATAACTAGGACAAAGAATTCCTTTTCCATGTGGGGACTGTTCTTTTTAATATAAACGAGTAAGTCAACTCACACTCTCTAGGCTCATCAATTCCCTGGGCCCTTCTTGGGTGATTTCCATGTTAGGAGTTGTGTTGCTGCTCATCACCTCAGGTGACATGACTCCAGCCTGGTCAACCTGTTTGGCCATCAAGAAAAGATTCTTCCTGTCCTTCTTGACATGGACCCATCTGAACTTCTCTGTGGATTTCCCCACCACATCCACCTTGTATCACAAAAAAAAACCCAGAAGCATGTACTAGCAAAAAAGTTTTCACTGCCTCTTCCAGTCAAAGTACAGAGGGTCTTTTATTTTAACTGTTTTTGCAGTATATGCTGTTCTATGTCCTAAAGGCATGCAGCATTTTCCTTGTTTGAAGCAGTCTCCAAAAATACTGAACTTAATCTACTGATTTTAGTGGAAGTGTGTTCCATTGCATTTAATGGGAATATAGAGATGAAACTTGAGAGAAAAGTAATTACATATGGAGTAGATCTTCTAGTGCCAGGATATTTCTAGTTATATTATGGGTAGAAAACTAATGGTTTGATTCATTTAGGAATGCACTTCTTAATGCATCTTTTATGGTTCCTGTCTCCTTCCCCCGCTCCAACCCTTATCTCCAAGACTGTGACTGGGGGGTGGAGAGCAACTCACCAACTATAAAAGTGCCTTTCCATACTAGTAAGAAAGATGATAAAACACAGGAACCTTACAATTATCTTCATAGACAAGAACAGTTGATCAACCCTACCTGCTAGGCAAAAATCTCCTTTGACTTTAATTTGATGACAACATATGTGATTTAACTGTCACAGAGATTTTAGAGAATGGATATCATACACAGGACATATAATGACGCAAAAGAAATTTCCACCCCAAATTTCTTTATCTAAAGATGCACACAAGAAAACAAAAATATTTTAAGCTTCATGCATAAATTAAAAAAAATAGAAAATTTGCTTCCAGTTTAGTAGTTAAGACTGTCTAAATTGAAAGTAATTAAATAGCAAGCACTTATTCAAAATATTATAACATGGAAAGCTAAATTTATAATATCTATTAAAGGAGTACACACCAACATATGTTTCCTATTGCACTAGCCATCATACAGACATGTAGAAAAAGTTCCCACACAAAAATATCTATAACCTAAACAAATAGGAACCAAGATAAAGAGAAGTGAGGTGATTTGTCTAAGGTCACAAGGCAGATTAATGGCAGTACTGGTACTAGAACCCAGGTCTCTCATCTCCCTATGTCTTACTAGGGGTGCACTGATAGAGAATTTTTTTTGGCTGATAGTGATGGCCAGTTATTAACCTGCCATATTGGCCAATACTGATCCTATAGCTGATATGCAGCCCAGCACCTTGGAGAGCAGTGTCCAGCTGGTATATCTGTGGGGGGTAAGGAGCATGGGGGTGAGGGATGGAGTGGGGCTGGAGTAGAAGCAGGCACTGCCCAACCAGAGCAGTGTGGGGCACAGGATGGAGTTGCAGTTGGCTTGTCCAGGGGGCATGGGGAGGTGGGAAGGGAGGGTAGCTCCCGCTGCTGCACACACCCCAGGAGGAAGCATGTGGGGCATGTGCCCCCCAGATTTCTGCGTGGGGCTAGGGTGGGCTGCCATCTGTGGGCTTGAGGCTCGAGTCTGTGCTGGCATCTTCCCAGTGGGAGTGGGGGCTGGGCCGAGGCTGTACATGGGGTGGGGCAGGGTGGGGCAGGAGGTGGTGGCAGTGCTGGGAGGGGGGAATGGGATAAGCTCCAGCCACATCAAAATTCCCCATAGCTCCCCATAGACCTTTCTCCAAGCACCGCTACTACCTGCTCAGCTGTGAGCACAGACTTGGCCCAGTCTCACACCAGGAAGAGGTCAATTGCCAATAATGTCAAATTTCATTTTATCAGTGCCGAGATGATATGGACCAATATATCAGTGTGCCTCTACCTCTTACACATTAGACTACATAACCATTGTCTTTATACATACCTAAACTTAAGCTTCCAAATAGCCCCATTTGTAAATAACAATAAACTTCATTCTTTTAAAAAAATAACATAAAATCCAAGAATTATTGCTGTCAGAGCTTTTGAAAAAACAAAACAAGAAAACAACCCCCCAAACAAGCAAAACTGTTGATTTACTTGCAGAATAAAACAATGAATAGCATCCATATGATATTAAATAATACAGCTCTCAGAACCCAGCTGCCATGCACTACAGCCTCACTTGTTTTATGTTTGCACTGGACATAAAACATTTGTCAGCTGTTTTGGTGCCTAGATTGTGACACTCTGAACTTATCAGTTTGATTTTTGAATTCCACAACTAATCTGTAGCCCAAGTAGCAGGGTATATTAGAAACATGTTAACATTATCATTTATCCATATAGACAAGTTAATACATTAACTTACTGATCTATATAAACAAATACTATGGATAATTAAGGTTAAGCAACTGGCTTCTGAAACAATCTTTCCTTCTCTCATTTTAGCCATGGTCAGAGTTCAGGTTTGCCTTAATTTTAAATTAATTCCTAGATACATTTGCATAGATTGCTCAGTTCTTTTTTTTTTTTCTTCCTACAACAGTGCTGTCTGTCTAGGCTTTCATATGTCCCTGTAGAATGTTATGCATTTTTGTTTTCCCCAGTTCACTGGCTAGAACTTTACAAAATCATTAGTGGGACCTGTTAATCAATGTCTGCTAGCCAGGTTATTATTAACACATTTCTAAAAAGGGCACAATCCATCTTGATGTTGTGCTTAAATGGTATCTCCAAGCAGAGAATAAAAGACTTGCATGGGCTATGTTGGGCCTTCTTTGTCTTTTTGATAGACAGCCATGTTTATGTTGTCTTTGTTTGTAGATTAACAAGCACTTCTAGCTCTAATTAATTTCTGAATCAGTTGGTTTTAAAAAACTTCCTCTGAAGAGTGAACCCTGTATTTGGTCATGACTAAGTTTAACTTCTGCTGAATATCTGGGTGAGATAAGCACCGTCTAAGAGGTACTGATCAAGGGAAGCCCAGGTGAATGGCCTGTCACCTAACACCACATCAGTGTAATATCGGTGTTAGAGCTCAGTGACATGTCATTGCAAGTTCTGGCTAAAGCCACCATCATCACTGCTTGTCCCCTCCTTGTCTATGCCTGAAGTGGGGAAAGAAGGAACAAACCATGGCACTTTTCACCCACTGGGCCATGGAGCTGCACAAAAGGGATGGCTCTGGCTAAAGTTCACATTGACAGTTGCTGAGATCAGAGAGATCACTGTACATGTGGTGTTCCAGCAGCACTTTTGAAAATGGCCAGAAAATGACAATGATAATGCCTTGCAACAAATTCTCAGGTTTTGTATCTTAAAAAAAAAAAAAGAAAAAAAGGTTTCATACCTCCCACCCAGCTTCCAAGTCTCCCACCCAGCTTCCTTTGTCTTTGACTCTCCAGGTCCATGCCCTGTCTCTTTCTTGATGCCCCTGACCCTGGCTCACATTAGCTTAGCCCCCTGCTTCCCTGACCCAGGCAAGGCGGCTCACAATCTCTCCCAGCCCCCTTCTGTCCCAAGCCCTGGCAGGGCTACTCACAGTTGTTACATCTCAGCTGTGTGTTCTTGGGCAGCCCTGGCACAGGATGCAGTCTGTCTGACTCACAAGGACTCACTCCACCCTCCCTCCCCTCCTCTACATAAATGAAACTGATTAAGATGCAGTGAGAGACACACCTAAGACCCTCCAGATAAGGGTGACAAGAGTGAAACAACTGCCCTAGGTCTCATTTGCATCTGAGATGGAACCAGATGACCATTCATTTACATGAGAGATGGAGAACAGAAAGCCTGAAGCGGAAACTGCAGTGAATTCTGGGACCAGAGAAGCAGGGGAGCACTGCATGATGGGGAATCTGTGCTCCAAATGTTATTCAACCCATGTTCACACACACCCAGCTCAGCATTTATCAGACCAGTTCTAATCTGGATTTACTAAGGACTTTTCCACCCCAGACACACACACCCCTCTAAGTTTACTAGGCATCTCGGGCTGTACATTCCCCAGTCCCACTATGGGAGGCCTATTTAAACTTGATTGACTAAAACTCGGTTGCCGGGTTAGGGAATGCTGAGGCAAGAGACCAAGTCAGA